>NW_024429219.1:9337695-9440859 GCF_017639785.1 Mesocricetus auratus
AGAGAGCCTAAAGAGATCTATTTTGTGAGTAGGAGATGTGTAGATTGCCAGGGATTCTATGTCTATAACCTGGAGGTCTCCCTATGCTCATGTTGGGAATAAATGATGAGTGAATACTCTTGGACTCTGAGAAATGAAAGCCAGGACTCAAGTGAATCATCAGCGACACAGAGGATGTCGATTCAAGGGATTTCAGACTCATTTGGAAACAATATAGTTTCATTGATTCAGACCCAGAGAGAGAAGTATTGGCCTGGAGCATCAGTGCCTCTCCATCTGCTGAGCGCCAACATTGAAGACCCGACCTCGAACAGGTTCACGAAGTTTGAAAATGGTAGGGATATTGTCTCAGCTCAACCAAGTGATGAGAGACCATAGACACAGTGAAGGGGAGAAAGGAAGGATAGTACAAAGAGCACAATTTACTGGAAGAGGTAGCTTCCATCTCTGTGTTTGTTAGGCCTCCATCTCTTCCTTGTCCACCTTACATAAAGATTTGTAATATATGCGTATATGTCTCTTTTATGAACAATAACTTGGACTGAAGTGTGAACTGCTGTTGAGCATACAGTACTCCCAGTACTCATGTTGATCTCTCTTCCCCTGGTTGGAGAGGGATGTAAGCTTGCTGTCATTTCCCCCATTATCCTTCCCACTACGCTTTCCAGTAAGTTCAATAGAAACACTTTTTCATGAGAGAGTGTCTTGACTTCTTTAAATTTATTGAGGCAATTCATTGTCAATCTCATACTGCTTCATCACACTTACTCTGTTTTCCTAGTCTTGTATCCTCTTGTCTCTATGCCTTCTGAATCCTGGAAGTTCCAGTGAAAATAATGGCACACATGCCTTGCACTTAGAGATTTTCTGCACCTCAATTGCATATACCCCCTCCAGAAATCTAGAGAAAATCCCTTGGAGAGATGGCTCAGATGGTAAGCGTGCTTACTGCTCCTTCTGGGGATCAGTGTTTGATTTCAGCAGCCAGATACACTTTGAACTGTTTCAAGTAATCTAAACTTTATACATGGTCTCTGGGAGCACTTGCAGTCATTTCCATCTACACACAAACAGCACACATGCCCTTTAATACACATAATTAATGACAATTAAAATCCAAATGAAAATATATTCATAGAATTAAATATGAAGGCTGTCTGAAAGGTTGATATATCCACTGGACTTAACACATCAAAGTATGAAATAGCAAATTGCAGGTGTAACGATGATGCCCATGAGTGATCTACACAGTAGAGGATAAGGTAGAGGATAATGTATGTTTGTGCATAATGGCTGTGGTACCAAATCAACGGTTTATACTTACCGTGTTTGAAGGAATCCCATCTCTATTTCATGTGGAAGGATGACTTCAGACACCTTTCTTTGAAAGGTTCCTTCTGATACACTTGAAAAATGTCAGCATCTCCTAAAGAAAGCTCTTCTTGGTCTTTGCCATGTTAACTTCCGCAAGACAATAAACAGCCATGTTTTCAGGACAGGCCTTCTCTTTCATTTCTTATCCTGAGTGGGCCGTTGTTAACAATAGGAATGTCAAATGATTCTTCTCTCTCTGTCTCTCTGTCCCTATCTCTTTCCCTCTGTCTCTGTCTCTCTAGTCTCCAAAACACCAAAGGACCCTATTAAAAAGTGGGCTGCAGAACTAAATAGAGAATTTTCAATAGAGGATCCTAAAATGGCTGAGAGGCACTTGAGAAAGTTTTCAACATCCTTAGCCATCTGGGAAATACAAATCAAAACAACTCTGAGATACCATCTCAGTCCTGTCAGAATGGCTGAAATAAAAAAACACCAGTGACAATTTATGCTGGAGAGGATGTGGTGAAAGGGGGACACTCCTCCATTGCTGGTGGGAGTGCCAACTGGTTCAACCACTTTGGAAATCAGTATGGAGATTGCTCAGAATAATGGGAATAAACCTACCGCAAGACCCAGCAACTCCACTCTTAGGCATATATCCAAAAGATGTCCATTCATACAACAAAGATGTCTGCTCCACTATGTTCATAGCAGCTTTATTTTTATTAACCAGAACTTGGAAGCAATCTAGATGTCCCTCACCCATTGAGTGGATAGAGAAAATGTGGTACATCTACACAATGGAGTACTATTCAGCAGAAAAAAGTAATGGAATCATGAGATTCGCAGGCAAATGGATGACACTAGAAGAAACCCTCCTGAGTGAGGTAACCCAGTCACAAAAAGAGAAACATGGCATGTACTCTCTCATATATGGATTTTAGACATAGATCTGGGGAGTGCCAGCCTATAATCCTATCGCCAGAGTGTCTGGGAAACAGAAACTTCATTTAGTGGCTGATCGAAGAAGAGGCAGACTCCCTTGGTTAAGTACTGAGCTGAACACAAGAAAGCCAGTAACAGAGAGGGAGGACTGATGATCAAAGGGATTAAGACTGGGCTGGTTTATCCCCAGAAACAGCTGACCAGACAAAGGTTATGCCTGGGAATCCAGCATGGGACTGATCAAGACCCCCTGAATCTGGGTGTAAGTGAGGCGGCCTAGGGAATCTATTGAGCCTTGGGCAGCAGATCAGTACCCATCCCAAGTATACACACGGACTTTGGACTCCCATAGAACAATGTGAGGTGCACTCTCACCCTGAACTCTTGGGGATGGGTCTAGGCCCTGCCCTATATGAAATGACAGACTATGGACACCCCTATGGAGGGCCTCACCCTCCCTGGGGGAAATGAGGGGATAATGGGGGGGAGCTGGGGGGAGGGCACTAGAGGAGGGGAGGGAATGGGAGAGGGACCTGGAACTGACTTGTGAAGCAACCTCGTTTCTTATCTAAATTTAAACTGGAAAATAAAATATAAAAAAAAATCTTAGAAAAATGGGAATCATAATCAGTGTGCTGGTCACTGCTAAAATTCTTATACTAGGATGTATATTTTGTATCATTTTTATAATTTTATGTGCAAAATTTTTAATACTGAATATTAATAATCTATGACAGATCTTTAAAGGTATTAGTAATAGCTTTTAATACTATAGAAAGATTTCCTATATTGTAAAAACATATTTTGTTACATTGCTCCTCCTAAAAGCATAGAGTCAGTTTTCAACAAATCACTAGTGTTTAAACTGGTAGTATTTATTCCTTTCCTTTTAAAAATATATATTGTATATATTTTAGTGAAAATAAATATATATCATAGTATAAAAAAAAGAAAAACAAGTGTATTGGATCCCCAATCTCCCTATCTATATTTAAACAGCTCTTGGACTTTTATTGTTATTCAAATGATTTTTCCCTTGACTTTGTCTCTGTCCATCCATCTGCTGTCCTGTTCATGGTATCATAAGCAAAGAATTTTCAATACAATGAGGACATGGCAGACCGTCTCTACTGTGAAGAAGGTTTGAGTACTTGCCCATGAATTGTAATCCAGTATGTTCAGTTCGGTCATAATGTTGACTGATCAAAATGAAAGTATAGAGCAAAGGCATAGGGGTCTAGGTACACTCTCCTTTTCCTTTCATACTTTCATTTTGGGTCTTGATTTTCTTTCTTTATTTAATTTGATTTCATTTTACATCCCAAACACCATTCTCCCGGCCCATATCTCCTTACCTCATCCCACAACCCCTAGGCTCCTTCTACCCTCCCTCTCTCCAACCAAGAAACTAACGTCTCTGTATGATTATGCAATGCATAAGTTAAAAATGAAAAATTTAAACGAAGCACAATCATACATGATGGACATATTGTTATAATTTTGAAAATATTTATTGATGGTTGATAATACTTGGTTTATATCTAAAAGAGTTGGTTGATAAGAGGACCATATACAAGACATAGAATAACGAATTAAACACAACACAATGGGAATCAAATTCAGCCCGAGCAGCTTAATGAAGAACCAAGGTCAGCATTTCATCACAAGATTGAAGAGGAACAGTCTAAGTCATAAAACAGACCATGTGTATATTGAGTTGTTTTGATTTGCATTTTCCTAATGGCTAAGGTTATTGACACTTTCCTATTTTTTCAACATTGTTAATGAGGGAAATTGGTCTGAGGTTTCCTAAGGGTCTGTTCTTCTGTCACTTTTGATTTATAATTTTGTTAATTTGGATATTCTTTGTCTTTTGATTATTTTGGAAAAAGATTGTTCTATGTTGTTGATTTTCTCAATTTGAACCCTCTGGTTCTCTGATTTTTATAGTGTGCTCTTTTTTAAATTTTTTTATTTCAATACTGAGTTTGAATATTTCTTGTAATCTACTCTCCTTGGGTGAGTCTCCTTCTAGGGCTTTCATGTGTGCTGTTATTCTCTAGAGAGAGAGTCTCCAAATTATTATCTTATACTTTATTATTTTTTATTTTACATAGCAATCACAATATCTTCTTCCCTCCGCTCCTCTTTTACCTATCCTCTACTGGATAGGTATTATTTAAAACATGTTCTGTCATGAAATACCTTGTTTTGTTTGTCAAAGGTGATTGAAAGTTTTGTTACATGCAGTAGTCTGGGATGATGACTGTGGTCCCTTAGTGTCTGTGAAATGTCTGTCCATGTCCTTCAGACTTTTGTAGTTTGCATTGAGAAGTCAGGTATAATTCTACCTTTGCATATTTGTTGGATGTTTCCTGTGCAGTTCTTAAATTTATTTCTTTTTCTGTATGCAGTTTGTTTTGGTTATGAGGGGAGGGTATTTTTTCTGGTCAATCCTTTGGTGTTCGGTAATTTTCTCGTACCTTTATAGGCATGTGGAGTAGTTCAGGTGCATGGAATTTGGTGCTGCAGTGGGTCCTAGAGAGACAACATCCAGTGGTTGGTAGGGATGGGGGGTTCAGCCTGGAGGCAGCTCTCTAACATGCTCGCCTGATGATGGGAACTGCTCGGTTACTGGTTCTTATGAGCATTACCCAGGAGTACAGTGTACTTACTGTTAGATAAGTATACAAGTAAGGACATATTTATTTAATTTATTTTTGCCATTTCAACATCAAAATTATATTTATATAACTCTCCTTTCTCATTTACCCCTCTTATATCAACCATATAAACCCAATCACTTTCAAATTCATGGAATCTTCTGTTACTTTACACCTACACACATACAACTTAATGATTCAGAACGGACTCTAGACATCCCCAACATGGCAAAAGTCATCTTTTGCAAGCCTTGCCTTTCTCCACTATATCTTTGCCTTGGTAAAATCTATTAGGTCCATATGGTAATTTGAATATAATTTACTTCCATAAGATCATGGAAAATGGTCCTATTATTCGGAGCAGCGGCCTTTTAGAGAAAGTGTGGTCTTATTGGAGGAAATGTGTCACTGAGGAGGCAGACTTGGAGGTTTCATATATGCTCAAGCCACAGACAGTGAGCCTGTTTACTTCCTGTTGCCTATGAATCAAAAATATAGAATCCTACGCTCCTTCACTAGCACCTGGCAAAGCTGGATACCATGACATCACACCATGATGATAGTGGACTGAACTTCTTATCTTATAGGATACCCAGTTTACCTTTATAAGAGTTGCTGTGGTTATGGCAGTCCTAATTAACCTGATAATCAAATTAAACACTTACACTAACATGGGCTTCACCCCTTACCATTGTTTATTTGTTTATTTACTTATGTATTTATCTATTTATTTATTTATCTTCTCTGTGAAATTAGATGCTGCCTTGGAACTAGCTCTTGTAGACCAGGCTGGTCTCGAACTCACAGAGATCAGCCTGCCTCTGCCTCCCGAGTGCTGGGATTAAAGGCATGTGCCAACACTGCCTGGCAATTTATTAATTTTTAAGAATTTACATGTTTATTACGTTTTGCCAGCATGCTTGAAGAGGTCACCAGATCTCATTACAGATGGTTGTGAGCCACCATGCGTTTGCTGGGTATTGAACACATGAACGTTGGAAAAGCAGGCAGTGCTCTTAACCACAGAGACATCTCTCAAGCCCCTCTTTTACATTTGTAAGCTCCCATTTTCCTACAGGATATGTTTGTTTCCACAATACCAAGAGGAACTACATGTCCTACCAGGCTAAATCCCCATCCTCATCTCCCTTCTTCCTTTCCTTTTTCTCCCATCCTCAATCTCCTGTCTTTATATTAGTACTAAAACCACTTTTGTTACAAAGAATGTAAACTTCTTGTCTTTGTATTTGTACTAAAACTGCTTTTGTTACAAAGAATGGAAACTTCTTGTGGAGTTTCTTCAAAGCCCATCATCTTCTCTGAAGCAGAGAGGAGTTTCTAAGATTAGACATGTCTCATTGTCATAAAAACAAACCTATGTTATTAGAGTATGTTAAATGCCATGTT
This sequence comes from Mesocricetus auratus, assembly GCF_017639785.1. Classification (NCBI taxonomy): domain Eukaryota; kingdom Metazoa; phylum Chordata; class Mammalia; order Rodentia; family Cricetidae; genus Mesocricetus; species Mesocricetus auratus. Next base: position 9,344,028 of record NW_024429219.1, read on the forward strand.
GTGTAGATCCCTGAAGTGTTCAAAGATAACCTGTATTTCTACAATACATTTTAGTTTGATCTTGAAAACATAACCTAATGTGACTACAAGTTCAATTGTAATACTTGCCTAAATATTCACCTACATTTTCTTATTGCTCCATATAGTTGGTAATAATAATTTTCGAGGTCTAGAAATTTATATTACATTGCTTTTTTGTTTTTTTATTTAGTTTATATTCTTTTATCATTTTTATTTTATTTTTAAATAGCTTGTTTTACATGTCAATCCCATTTCCCTCTCCCTCCCCTCCTCCCGCACTCCCCTATCCCCACCCCCAGCCTCCCACCCTATTGCAAAATACTTCCACATAGTGGATATCTAAAGTCTGACATTTCACTCTGGGTAGGGTCCAGGTACTCCCCTAAGAGTCCAGGCTGAGAGAGCATCCCTCTTTGTGCTATGGGCACATGATGACTGTTTGTACTCCAAGGATAGACACTGATCCACAGCTCAGGGACCCATAAGTTGCCCAGGCCTTCTCGCTGACACTCACCTTTGGGGAGTCGAGATCAGTCCCATGCAGGCCTCCCCGCTGTCAGTCTGGGGTCCAAGAGCTCTCCCCTGTTCAGATCAGCTGTCTCTGCTGGTTTTGCCAGCCCATTCTTTGCCAATTTGCTCATCACTCCTCTCTCTGTCACTGGGTTCCTTGGATTCAGTTCAGTGCTTAATTGTGTGTTTGCCTCTGCTTCCATTAATCACTGGATGAAGACTCCCGGATGGTTATAGACATCAAGTTCATTATCAGGAATGGGCATTTGAGGTGGTCTGTCCACTATTGCTTAGCTTGCCAATTGGTGTTATCCCTTTAGATCACTCGAGGTCGCACTGGTGCCTCATCTGTCTTCTTTTTTTTTTTTTTTTTTGGTTTTTACGAGACAAGGTTTCTCTGTATTCTTTTGGAGGCTGTCGGTCCAGCGTGGCCTCGAACTCACAGAGATCCGCCTACCTCTGCCTCCCGAGTGCTGGGATTAAAGGCGTGGGCCACCACCGCCAGGCCTGATGTGTCTTCTAACCTATGATTCCCTCTTCCCCCTATTCTACCCCCACCCACTCAACTTCCTGATCTCCCATGACCTACTCTCTCTTCCTCTTCTCCCCCTCTCTTCTTCCCAGCTCGCACTCCCCCCCCACCCCTCGCCGTGTTCCCCATCCATTCATAGGATCTTGTCTCAATCCTCTTCTCTTGGGTACTATGCATATATGCATATCTTTTAGGTTCTTTCCTGTTTCCCAGACTCTCTATCAGTGGAAGTGCAGACTGGCACTATCCTGATCCATGTCTAAAATCCATATATGAGTGAGTACATACCATGTTTGTCTTTTTGCAACTGAATTACCCCAATCAGGATGGTTTCTTCCAGTGCTATCCATTTACCTTCAAATTTCAAGATTCCATTGTTTTTTTCTGCTGAGTAATACTCCACTGTGTAAATATACCACATATTCTCTATCCACTCTTCAGTTGAGGGGCATCTAGGTTGCTTCCAGGTTCTGGCTATTACAAATAATGCTGCTATGAACATAGTGGAGCAGATGCCCTTGTTGTATGAATTTGCCTCATTTGGATATATACCTAAGAGTGGAATTGCTGGGTATTGTGGTAGATTAATTCCCATTTTCCTGAGGAATCTCCATACTGATTTCCAAAGAGGCTGTACGAGTTGGCACTCCCACCAGCAGTGGATTAGTGTTCCCCTCTTTCCACATCCTCTCCAGCATAAATTGTCTTCGATGTTTTTGATTTTAACCATTCTGACAGGAGTAAGATGGTATCTCAGAGTTGTTTTGATTTGCATTTCCTTGATGACTAAGGATGTTGGGCACTTTCTTAAGTGTCTCTTGGCCATTTTAGCCTCTGTATTGAGAATTCTGTATTTAGTTCTGTACCCCACCTTTTAATTGGATCCTTTGGTGTTTCGGGGACTTGCTTCTTGAGTTCTTTGTAAATTTTGGAGATCATCCCTCTGTCCGATGTGGGGGTAGTGAATATTTTCCCACTCTGTGGACTGCCTTTTTGTCTTGTTGACTGTGTCCTTTGCCTTACAGAATCTTTATAGTTTCAGGAGATCCCATTTGTTGATTGTCGATCTCAGTGTCTGTGCCACTGGTGTTATGTTTAGGAAGTGGTCTCCTGTACCAACTCGTTGAAGAGTATCTCCTACTTTCTCTTCTAAAAGTTTCAGTGTGGCTGGATTTATGTTGAGATCTTTGACCATTTGGACTTAAGTTTTGTACAAGGCGATAAGCATGGATCTATCTGCAGTCTTCTGCAAACCAATACCCAGTTATGCCAGCACTGTTTGTTGAAGATGCTTTCTTTTTTCCATTGTACAGTTTTAAATTCTTTGTCAAAAATCAAGTGTTCATAGGTGTATGGGATAAAATTAGGGCTTTCAATTCGGTTCCATTGGTCTACCTGCCTATTTTTGTGCCAATACCAAGCTGTTTTCAGGACTATAGCTCTATAATAGAGCTTGAAGTCAGGTATGGTGAAGCCTCCTGAAGTTCCTTTATTGTATAGGGTTGTTTTGGCAATCCTGGGCCTTTTGTTTCTCCATATAAAGTTGATTAATGTCCTTTACAGGTCCTTGAAGAATTGTGATGGAATTTTGATAGGGATTGCATTGAATCTGTAGACTGCTTTTGGCAAGATTGCCATTTTTATTATGTTGATCCTACCAATCCAAGAGCATGGGAGATCTTTCCATTTTCTGGTATCTTCTTTGATTTCTTTCTTTAAAGACACAAATTTCGTGATATACAGGTCTTTCACTTCCTTGGTTAACATTATCCCCAGATATTAGATGCTGTTTTTGGCTATTGTAAAGGGTGATGTTTCTCTGATTTCTTTCTCAGTCACTTCATCATCTGTATATAATAGGGCCACTGATTTTTTTGAGTTTACCTTGTATCCTGCCACATTGCTGAAGGTGTTTATCAGCTCTAGGAGTAACATTTTGGAGTTTTTTGGGTCACTTATGTAAACTATCATATCATCTGCTAATAGTGAAAGTTTGACTTCTTCTTTTCCTATTTGTATCCCCTTTATCTCCTTTTGTTGTCTTATTGCTGTAGCTAGAACTTCAAGTACAATATTGAAGAGATATGGAGAGAGTGGACAGCCTTGTCTTGTTCCTGATTTTAGAGGAATTGCTTTGAGTTTCTCTCTATTTAGTTTGATGTTGGCTGTTGGTTTACTGTATATTGCTTTTATTATATTCAGTTACTTTCCTGTTATCGCTGATCTCTCTAGGACCTTTATCATGAAGGGGTGCTGGATTTTGTCAAAGGCTTTTTCAGCATCTAGTGAGACGATCATGTGGTTTTTCTTTTGCAGTTTGTTAATATGGTGGATTACATTGATAGATTTTCTAATGTTGAACCATCCCTGCATTCCTGGGATGAAACCTACTTGATCATGGTGGATGATTTTTCTGATGTGTTCTTGAATCCGGTTTGTGAGTATTTTATTAAGTATTTTTGCATCGATGTTCGTGAGGGAAATTGGTCTATAGTTCTCCTTCTTAGTTGTGTCTTTGTGTGGCTTGGGTATCAAGGTAATTGCGGTCTCATAAAAAGAGTTTGGCAGTGAGCCTCCTGCTTCTATTGTGTGGAATACTTTGAGGAGTATTGGAATTAGCTCTTCTTTGATATCTGGTGGAATTCTGCACTGAAGACATCTGGGCCTGGGCTTTTTTTGGTTGGGAGACTTTTGATGACTGCTTCTATTTCATTAGGGGTTATAGGTCTGTTTAGATTGTTTATCTGTTCTTGATTTAGTTTTGGCAAGTGATATCTATTCAGGAAATTGTCCATTTCCTTTAAATTTTCAAATTTTGTGGAGTACAGATTTTCAAAGTATGCCCTGATGATTCTCTGGATTTCCTCAGAGTCCGTTGTTATGTCCCCTTTTTCATTCCTGATTTTGTTGATTAGCATGCTCTCTCTCTCTGTCTTTTGGTTAGTTTGGACAGAGGTTTGTCTATTTTGTTGATTTTCTCAAAGAACAAACTCTTTGTTTCATTGATTCTTATCAGTGTTTTCCTGGTTTCTACTTGATTGATTTCAGCCCTCAATTGATTATTTCCTGGCGTCTGCTCCTCCTGGGGGAGTTTGCTTCTTTTTGTTCTAGAACATTCAGCTGTGCTATTACTTCTCTAGTATGACTGTTCTCCAATTTTTTCATGTGGGCACTTAGTGCTATAAACTTTCCTCTCAGCACTGCTTTCAAAGTGTCCCATAAGTTTGTGTATGTTGTGTCTTCATTCTCATTGAAATCGAGGAAGTGTTTAATTTCTTTTTTTATTTCTTCCTTTACCCAGGGATGGTGCAATTGTGCATTGTTCAATCTCCATGAGTTTGTAGGGTTTCTGCGATTTGTGTTATTGTTGAATTCTAATGTTAATGCATGGTGGTCTGATAAGATACAGGGGGTTATTCCAATTTTTTGTATCTGTGGAGATTTGCTATGTTTCCTAATATGTGGTCAATTTTAGAGAAGGTTCCATGTAGTGCCGAGAAGAAGGTATATCCCTTTGTATTTGGGTGGAATGTTCTATAGATGTCTGTTAAACCCAGTTGGGTCATAACTTCTATTAGTTCTTTTGTTTCTTTGTTAAGTTTCTGTCTGGAGGTCCTGTCTAGCTGTGAGAGCAGAGTGTTGAAGTCTCCTACTATTAGTGTGTGAGATTTTATGTGTATTTTGAGCTTTAGTAATGTTTCTTTCACGAATGTAGGTGCCTTTGTATTTGGGGCATAGATGTTTAAAATTGAGACTTCATCTTGATGTACTTTTCCTTTGATGAATATGAAATGTCCTTCTTCATCTCTTTTGATTGATTTTAATTTGAAATCTAATTTGTTAGATATTAGGATTGTTACACCCGCTTGTTTCTTGGGACCGTTTGATTGGAAGATCTTTTCCCAACCCTTTACTCTGAGATAACGTCTGTCTTTGATGTTGAGATGTGTTTCTTGTATGCAGCAGAAGGAAGGGTTCTGTCTTCGTATCCATACTGCCAGTCTGTGTCTTTTTATAGGCAAGTTGAGGCTGTTGACATTGAGGGATATTAATGACCATTGATTGATGATTCTTGTTTGTGCTTGATTTATTGTTAGTGAAGTTATTTTGTGTACTTTCTCCTTCCTTTTTCTTTTGGTGTTTTGTAAAGTGGGATTATATATTGCCTGTGTCTTTGTGAATGTAGTTATCTTCTTGGATCTAGGTTTTCCTTCTAGCACTTTCTGTAGAGCTGGATTAATGGATACGTATTGTTTAAATCTGGCTTTGTCATGGAATATTTTGTTTTCTCCATCTATGGTAACTGAGAGCTTTGCTGGATATAGTAGTCTAGGCTGGCATCCTTGTTCCCTTAGCGTTTGTAGGACATCTGTCCAGGATCTTCTGGCTTTCATCGTTTCCATTGAGAAGTCAGGTGTGATTCGGATAGGTCTGCCTTTGTATGTTACTTGGCCTTTTTCTTTAGCTGCTCTTAATATTTTCTCTTTACTCTGTAGGTTTGATGTTTTGACTATTATATGGCGAGGTGACTTCTTTTTCCGGTCCAGTCTATTTGGTGTTCTGCAAGATTCTTGTATTTTCATAGGCATATCTTTCTTTAAGATAGGGAAGTGTTCTTCTATGATTTTGTTGAATATTTTTATTACTTTTGAGTTGTATTTCTTCGCCTTCTTCTATACCTATTATTCTCAGGATTGGCTTCTTCACGGTGTCCCATATTTCCTGGATATTTTGTGTTAAGGATTTGTTGGTTTTGAGATTTTCTTTGGTTGACGACTCTATATCCTCTAATGAGTCTTCAACACCTGGGATTCTCTCTTCTATCTCTTGTATTCTGTTGGTGATACTTGCATCTGTAGTTCCTGATCATTTACCCACCTTTTCTATTTCCAGCATCCCTTCATTCTGTGTTTTCTTTATCGTTTCTATTTCAGCTTTCAATCCTTCAACTGTTGGAGTTGTTTCCTTCATTTTTTTGGTTGTTTTTTCTTGGTGCTCTTTAGATTCTTTGAGAGATTTGTTTATTTCTTGGATTTTACCCCATTTCATGGATTTTTTGTTTGTTTTTTCTTCTATTTCTTTAAGGGATTTCCTCGTGTCTTCTTTGAGGGTCAACATCATGTTCATGAAATAATTTTTAAGGTCTGTCTCCTCTTCTTCGTCTATGTAGTGCTTTTCGGGTCTCGCTGGTGTTGGATCCCTAGAATCTGGTGGGGTCATGTTGGTCTTTCTATTGCTGAGTGAGCTCTTATTCTGTCTTCTTCCCACGTCTTCTTCCAGTAGGTGCTGGTGGGGTCTTTCTGTCTCCACTGGTCTCCTTCCTTCCTGAAGCAGAGGCTGGGGATGCTGACATGGAATATGGGGCCTAGAAGGGCTGATGACTTTCCTGAAGCTGGACTCGCTGGGGATGGGGTCTTGAAAGGGCTGATGTCTTTCCTGTGTGGGCGTGTCTTCTGGATGCCAGGAGCCGCCCGGGAAGATTAAGGGGATGGGTGTTGGGTGGGGGGGGGGCGCCGGAGACCCAATCTCACCTGAAGCTGTGAAGCTGGACTCGCTGGTGTTTGGGGCTTGAAAGGGCTTATATTACATTGTTAAATTAACTGTATAGGTACAACATATTGAAAAAGAATAGAAATGTGTGTACTGTATATTTTAACAAATTAATGTCAAATTTAAAATACTATACAAAACTTGTAAACAATATACAAAGTCCAATCCAACTTAAAAAATTTAGACTAGTAGTTGTTTTTGGAAGTAGATTTAATAATCTACCCTTTCACCTTATCATGTCTATAACTTCCCTTTTTCTTTGAAAAACCAGAACACTGAATCTAATCTTCTGTTTTAGCTTTTTCACTGATCAATCTCACAACTTGTAACCAATCCTCCTAAACAATGATGAACATCCATAACTTATAGATTGACCAAAAAGCACCCATGCCATCTCTTGGGAATTTGGATATAGTTTTCTTACATTGACTTTCTGCTTTCTGGGGACAAGGGAATGTTTACAGGATTCCTAAAAGTAAAGTTTGTGTTAATTGTGAATTCCTGGGAGAGGTAGCAATATCATTTTTGTCCAGTCTCTACAAAATGAGAGAGTGCAGAGTTTATCTCATGTCCTGGCTAGAGTAGTCTGTGAGGAAGGATGACCTCAGCTAGTTACCTCAAAGTTATTCTTAGCAGTCTCTGGGTGGCTGTATATCAACAGGGCACCTTGAAATTGTCCTGAGCTGTTTGTCCTTCAAAACTCATCTTTGGTTGGTATTGTTCAGATTAAGGGTGCAATATAGCCCATGTGGAATTGTTGTCATGGGGACCCATCATCATTTTGGAGACTAAAAATGTCACTGTTAGTCATTTTCATGGTTTATGGTAGAAAATGGTTAGAAACTCAAACCTGAAATAAGGTACGGGGAAGTAGATGAAACCTTCTCCCGGAATTATTTATTACATTATATGCCCATTAATAACATGACAAAAATGTGAAGATACAAATATATTAACCTTATAACCTCAAAATCCTCCTGACTCAGTCTGCAGAGTGTTAGGTGCTCTCCTATCCCCAGCTGGACTCAGATAATCTGTTCCACTTTTCACTCATCAGCAACTGCTGTTTCTACACTTAAGGTTGACTAAGCATATAGAGAAGCCCTCAGAATGCAATTGTTCTGATTCAATGATCCTAGCTTCAATCCTGTTTCTCCTTGGGATCGTTCTTCTCATCCTTTATTTGGATCCAAGGGCAGCATCTAGGGATTTTGGTGTGCTAGCCACTGGCTATTCTGCACAGTGTATGGTAAGGCAAACCTTTAACCCCAGCACTCAGAGACATGCAGATCCTGTGAGTTACAGGCAAACCATTTCTACATAGTGAGTGATTTCCAAGACTGCTAGAGGAACATGGTAGGACCCTGCCTGAAATGACAAAGAAACCTAACAACTAAACACAGAAAAGAAAGAAAATGGGAACCAGAAAAAAAAAAGAAAAGCATTCTCTGACTTCTACTTCATTATCATGGCACACACAGACGCACACGCACACACACACAGACACAGACACAGAGACCCTCATACATACACACGGACACATACACATACAGACACTAAAACAGACACATACACACACAGATACACACAGACACACACACAAGAGATACACACACACCAGAAACACAGACTATCAATGCACACTTAAATCACTCAGACTATGGTGGTTTCAAAGAAAATGGCCCCCAAGTAAAGTGGCAATTCTAGGAGGCATGACCTTGGAGTAGCCATTGTCTTGATGGGGAAAAGTGTCACACCGAGGGCAGGCTTTGGGGACTTTAATTTTCAACCTTCACTGAGTGTGACATTCAGCTGATGTCTCTTGCCTACAAGCTGTATCACTCTCAGCTCCAGCACCTCATCTGACTGGACATTGCAATTATTCACAAGCATTATGGTCTGAAGTTCTGAAAATATAAGTGAGCCAATCTCAGTTAAATGTTTATGAGTTGCCTTGCTCAGAGTGACTCTTTACAACAATATTTAACCCTAACTAACACACAGAATCACACACAAATAAAATTCATTTCATTGTTTTGGAACTCTGCTTGGGAATATATTTGCTCTTCATTAAATACAGAGCCAGTAACATGTAAATATCTGTCCAGCCCAGACCACCGGTAACACTTAGCCTTTCATCCCTAATTGCATTCAGAAACAACTTCTACCCCATTCATGGATCCCTCCAGAAAGCCCACATTTAAAATTGTCTTTACCCATTCACAGTGCCTCAGTAAGAGCATCCTGCCATAACCATCAAGTCTTAAGAGAGAGATGCAGAGATGGGGGTGCACAGTTTTAACTCCAGCAATCCAGAGTTCTAGAATGGAAGTTAAGACACAGACTTAAGCTGGTGAGGCAGAGCTTAATATCTTCAGGTACAGGGTATCAAGCCCAGCCTCCATGTGAAGTAGATGCTTCAAAACTAGGAAGAAGACTGGGATCAGCACCACAGGGAACTTCCTGTGGGAGTCACCCAAGTATCTTAGGAAACTGCACTGAGCAGGAAGGTTGAGAGTCAACTGGGAGGACCTAAAGAGTGGAACCAGTTCACCGTGGCTTCTTCTTCTCAGAAGATGGATTGATTTAAGACTCAGATAGAATGGTGTCAGGATATACTTGTCTGACTGGAAATGAGCTATGGGAAATGTTCTTCTTAGCCAGCATTCAACATCTTTTGATTGTATGAAGACAGATATATCTTGCAGGTCCAATGTGCACTTCTCACTATGATATTAGGTAACCTTGCGATACCTTGTCAATAAAGTCAACACCAATTTCTAGCAAGGGTTAAATGCAAGGTCATTGTGTCTGAAGTGCCTCTTTCTTGGTATTCACTCTGGTTCCAATATTACATCATTGTATACTATCCTTGATGAATATTCCTTCACACTTACTCATCTTTTAGAGTAATGAGAATATAAAAACCATCATGATTAGTTGTAGGCTTTCTAATATCCATCTTGCAGTAAAAAAACAAAGAATATGAATGCAAAAATAGTATGTTATCAAATTCCTATGTTTCTATCTTATTTTATAGACAAAGGATATAAAGACAGTAACACCAAAATTCATACAGAAATTACAATTTGGGGTAAAAAGAATACTTCCTAAGTTGGGCAGCTCTTATAGGCCACAAAATTGAAACGTGTCCAAATAGTGGGGGTTTTATTTGAAGGTCACCAGCTGAAGCCACAGGGTAGGAGCTTTGAGGAAAAAGGCCCCACAGTCCATGGCTTACAAGCAGGACACAGTGGTGAGTGTTAGCAATCACAGAAATCAGGAAGAGAGGAATGAAGAATCTAAATTTCAAGGGAAACATGGGCTGTTTGAAGCTATTAAGAAGAAGAATGAAAAGAACAGAAGAGGACAGTGTACCCAGATCCCATTCCCTTTGCTCTATGATTTCATTGTTCTTCAGCCAACATTAAAATCCAGTTGGTCATCGCAGCCTGAAGGTAATGGAATGCACTTGCTGGCCAAGCTCTCCAACCTCGTTCAAGGAGAGTGTTTCTGTTAGGCTCTCATTGCATCGAATATCTTTTAACATAATCCAGTGAACAGCACAGCAGAAAGATGGACAGAGGAAAAGGCCAGGAGGAAAGGAGTTGAATGACAGTGAGAATCCAAAGAGTTTTCCTATGGACAGGGAGTCCTGGAGATTGAATTACTTCTTCCAGGAGTTACATTTACAAGTTACCAATTGTCTGGCTCAAAATAATAATTTAGAAACACACAATTGTCTTTCTACCTCCACAGACACCTGTGCCTCATCCCATTTCCTCCATATCAAACTCAGTGCCTGTGATCAGAACTGACGCCATACCATTGATTCCAAAACACTGAACACCATGTGAAACTGTGTGCTCTGTGTGCTATTGGTAAGAGATCTGTCTCTTGGATGTCAGGACTTGCTCAACTTTGAGACTGAGAGATCACTGTGGTGGATAGTGGAAAAATCCACAGACATAGTTAGATAAATGCTGGGATGAGTTGGACTGTGTGCACTCTTAAGGGGACACACCAGCTACCCAGAAATAAAGCACATTTATTAAACGTTATCAACACAAGCATTCAGCTACTCATGGTAGGCGATCTCTGTGGATCAAATTGCTGCCTCCAGTTGGTGTGGCTGGAGAAGGGATTTCTGTGTGAGACCTTACTGTAGTCTTAGTCCTGTGTTCTTCCCTAATGTTGGGATTAAAGACATGAGCTATAATTCTCTTTTAGATGGATTCACTCTTGTGTAGGCCTGTGTGGTCCTAGACTCAGAGAGGTCTCTAAACCTCTGAATCCAGAGTCCTCGGGTTAAAATAAGTGCAGTCAACTCCTAGTTTCTGGCTGATGGGATGAACATTGTGTGCCTGCCTTCTGTAACTTGAGGCGGGCTTGCTTTCTGAATCCCCAGGCAAGCTTTAATATATCATAATATATACATATATGTATATATATTACCCCATATAATATATCATCCCATAAACAGAATCAGCAAACTTTCAGAAGCAGTGGCCATCATCTGTAACCATGTAAAGTTTCTGGAAATAAGAGACTGGGATACAAACACATAAGTACAAAGCAAGGAATAAGCAAAAAAAAAACTGAAAATGAAATCAAAGTCAAGGCTGGGATGTGGTGGTGAAAGCCTTTCATCCCAGCACTCAGGAGGCAAATGCAGGCGGATGTCTGTGAGTTCGAGGCAAGGCTGGACAGAGAGCCTCTAAAACAATACAAAGAAACCCTGTCTCATAAAACCAAAAAAAAGAAATTAAAGGCAAGACAAGGAGATGGAGGTGACAATTTACTCTTGGACGCAGGACAGTGACTTGCTTAATGGCATAATGGTTTCCTTCTAGAGCACCAGAAAAGCCTACATGAGGTATACAGAAATTAAAGGAAGAACAGGGGAGAGGAGATTTCGTAATTAACTGGCAACTGAGCATTCAACATTTTCACTTGGACACTGAAGATGGGCAAGCAGGTTCCTTGCTGTAAGTCTGAGGACTTTCTAGTCTCCAGGGTGAGAAGAGCCCATAGCTAGGTGATGGTGTCACATTCCTATAATGCCAGCACTTGGGAGACAGAGGGAGGCAGATCTCTGTGATTTTCTAGTCAGCTGATTTACAAGGCAAGTTCCAGGACAACTAGAGTTGTTACACAGAGAAACCTTGCATTAAAAAAAGAAACAAAGAAAAGAGGACAGTCCAATATTAACCAAACTACAGAAATAACTTTTAGCTTCATCTAGAGTTTCATTTTTGAGACATGAAGTAATGCGGGGTATTTTGGAACTCACTGTGAACCCTGGCTGTCCTGTAACTTACTCTGTAGACCAGCCGTCATCATACACAGATATCTAATACCCTCTGTATCCTGCATGCTAGGATTAAGGGAGTGTGTCACCACTAGCTGGATTGGAACTCAGTGTGTAGACTAGGTTAGTCTCACACTGAGAGAACAGTGTGCCTCTGCCTCCTTATTGCTGGGATTAAAAGCATGCACAAGGATGCCTGGTTTAAATTGACATAAAGATCAGCACTATCAATGCATTTGAGTGACTCATATTTGTCTTTCTCGCCTGAATAGCCTGGAGTTCAAGGTCACCCTACATTCTTAGTGATACTGTTTGAAGCAACCAGACAGAAACCACAGATGACCAAATTAAGTATGGCCGATCAAGGAGAACACTCTCACCCTGAGGTATTCTGGGTATCCAGCATTTAGGTGGCTGAAGTAGGAGAATCTTTGTTTTCACTCATCTAAACAACAAAGAAAACAAAACCCAGAAAACTAAAGGAATATATAAAACTAAAGAATACGTAAATTATTACATATATTTGAAATGTGAAAAAGGCTAGATTAGGCTGCAGGAAATAGGGTGTCCTATTGAAGCTTGTGTATAATCTGAGCTGGACACAAGTGAGAAACCTCCAAAGTCAGGCAGGTGCAAGAAGTTATCCCAGGCTCCAAGACTCTGTAGGTTTCTTTGATTGCTTTATCTCTTTATATATCATTCCATTGAATGCTCTCATTTGTAGACAAACAATCTCACCCAAATCTTCAGTCTGATTTGATAACTGAATGTCCACTCACTTGATCCTTTCAGTATTTAGATCATGTAGATTGAGAATATCAGATCTCAACCTAGGAAAAGTGAGACTATTGTTGGTAAAGCATTCCTTGAGCCAGGTGTTGGTGGTACAACTCTATAGTTCCTGCACTCAGGCTGATCTCTGTGTGTTAGAGGTAAGCCTGGTCTACAAAGTTAGATCCAGGACAGCCAGAGCTAAACAGAGGAATATTGTCTGAAAAAAATAAAGATATAATTAATAGAAGCCAGGCAGCAGTGCTAGCACTCACCATTTATGACAGTGCTTGAGCAAGAGAGGCAGGCAATTGCCAATAAAAAACAAAAAAACGAATAAATAAATAAGAAGTCAATCATTGGTCCAAACCATAATTGTCCCTGCTACATTAATCCTATTTTTCCTGGAGTGTACAAAAGAGTTCTGAGAGAAGGTGGTCTTGAACTAAGTGATTCTCCAGCTTCTGCCTCCTCTGTGCTGGGATTAATGACTTGGGCCAACTTGTCTGCCTGCGCATCTTTTTACTGAATGACTGTTTTCTCTTCCTTTTCTTTTTCATGTATGTAAGCCTTGTCTGTGTGTATGCAACATTTGTGCACAATATTGGTGCTTGAATACTCTGAAAGCCAGAAAGAGGCTTTCCCTAGAACGGAAGGTAGAGATGAATAGGACCAGGGAAGTGAAGGAGAAAATTTGCTTTTAACCACTGAGCTATTTCTACATCTCTTCAATGTCAAATATCTCTTGATTAGACATAAATTAAGTTTATTTTTAGGGGGATTTTGCATGAATGTGAACATGCATAGCACAAACCCAAATGTGAGAAGACCAGTTGACAGAGTTGTGCTCTCCTGTCAGACACTGAAATGAGATCTTCACGGGAATGCAGGCAGTGAATGGACCGGCTGAGACATCTCAAGGATGTGCTGTATCTCAAGTTCCAGGATTGAGGTACATGAATGTGGACGCAGGAAAGTCAAAAGTTGGCGGCAAGAAGGTGGTTGAGTAGTGAGCCACCAGGTACAGTGTAGTCAGGACTGTCTCAGGAGAATATGTGTCCAAACAGTAACAAAGGGCTGGGGTGAAGCCTGCTAGATGTAGTACTGGAATAATCCGTTCCACATCAAGTTTCATTATAGCTCACCATGATCAAAAAAGCAAATAGAAGACGCTGGGAGATATATCAGTGGTTGAGCAATTACAGGAAACGGAATGAGTTCAATAACAAAGAACACAACACACACACACACACACACACACACCTTGGTAATGGAGTTATGCCAATAAAGAAAAAAGGACTGAAAATAAAAATCAGAAATGGACGACCAGAAAGAAGGACTCCATTGCAACATTTGGAGTGACATTCTATGTTTTAATTTCCTACCAAAGTAACCTGAGCAGCACAAGCTGAACCAAGGGTTTCATGTTTGTGATTTATGGAGATGAGTCCAGCATGTTCTTGAACAACATCCCAGTGCTCCTTCTTAAGTTCTGGAATGAGAAGTGGGCACCACTGTTCCTGGGTCATGTACTACTATGGATCATACCAATGCCTCATTCTTCCTCCATAAGTACACACATTCACCTGCCAGATTCCAGCTACCTCCCCTGTGAATTCTCTGTTTCCCCCCTCTTTGCTCCAGCACTTCCAGAAAATAAGATTGGAATGACCCAAGTGAATCCCCTTCACCCTTCTATCGATTGTGGCTTTTCAAAACCTTGGTTTTAAGTCTTTCTTTTTTGTTCCCTGATGATAGGCCTCACTATGAAGCCCAGGCTATCCTTGAACTCTAAATCATCCCATCTCAGCTTCCACAATGTTGGTACTGTCCTGACATCAGCTTCACATAGAAAGAAGTCAAGGTAAGAAGAGGAAGGAGAGCAAAAGAAATGTAAGTTGTTGTGGGTCTGAGGATCTGAATCCACAAAAGAAGACACAGAGGTTCCAAACATCTAGATTTATTCCTGGGCAGCATTACAAAAACTGATTGATCAGAGACCACAATGTAGACTCAGGAACTCACCGCTTCCTGGATTATCCTATCTTGGGTCCCACAGAGGCACTACGGAGAAGCATATCTTAAATCATAAAGTTTGCTAATTTCCACAGGTCTCTCTGGAGCTGCCAGATTGATTTTGGGATCTTCATGGGTGGATCTTCAGACCCAGCCAATGCATCAACATGTTGTGTCCCCACGGCTGCCAATCAAATCAAGCAGACACAGAGGTTTCCCTATGTGTTCCGTCATTTCCAAACAAAACAGATTATAAATTAACCAGAATCATTGGTTATTACTCTTGATAGGAAAATCCATGATGATTTATAAACTAAAGGTTCACATTAGAGTGTCTCTCTTGTTCAAGAATGTGTGGGTAGGCTATTAGAAGGTCTTCAGCTCACAGAGGCTTTGGCAATGTGAACATTCATTCACCCTACAGGTACAATGCTTCTGAAGTCAAAAGGGCAGCACTTAGGACAAGCAGAGTTTACCTGTTCCCTCCAAAGGGATGTTATTTATTGGCCTTTTCATCTTACATGAAAAATCATTTGAATGCTCTTGTTCAGTCAGAGGTTTCTACAACTGCCTTGGGGGCACCTCACAAGTCTTTGTTCACTTTTATATTACAGGCAGCTGGCCTAGTCGTCACATCTGCTACCTTAGTTTCCAAATTACTAAAATGTAGCCCAGTGACCCAAAGGAGCTCTAATGACTTCAAGTATGAAGCTGAATGCTCAACATTTCAGACATAATCCCTAGTCTTTCCCTGGACGGCTCAGTCTATGGCAAACAGTGGCTAGGACCATTGGGCATATAACACAGGCAATTGCTGTGCAATAGTTGTCTATTCCACTGTAAAGATTTTAACTCTAGTAGATGTAATGAATCACTGATTAGTCAGTAACAAGGCAGGTAGTATACGATGCACAACCAATCAAAGGAAGCTTGGAAGAGGGTCACCAGCAAATGAGAGAATCCACAAGAGAATGCTGTACTGAGAAATGGAACCAAGAGTATCCACCTATAGCCAGACTTTTTCTGAAACATAAACCCAAAGAAAAATGTGTTCTTTTACAGTAGTTCAGATACCGTTCCAAGGATGGTATCTTTGAAGACAAGGCTTGCCTCTAACACACAGGTCAGCCTGCCTCAGACTCCCTGAGTCCTAGACAATCGAGTTGTGCCAACAACACCTGGCTCAATGAATGGTTTATGAACAATTGTCTAACTTTTCCCAGGTTCAGATATGATCTTGTCAATCTATATGGTGTAAATAGTAAAAGGAGCAAGTGAGTGGAGAGTGAATTATCAAATCACATTGCAGACTTTAGCTGAGATAGTTTGTCTACAAATGAGAGCATTCATTGGAAAGGATGTAAAGATTTAAAGCTGTCAGAGAAACTCTCAGCGTCTTGGAGCCTGGAGTCACATCCTGCACATTCTTGAACTTTTTGGGCTTATCACCTGAATCAAGCACAGGCAGGCACTCAGTTCCATGAGTACAGTATATATCATGCAGGGCAAATCTAGCCTTGTCCTCTATTCGAATGTATGTATTATTTTATGTATACTTTTAGATTTAATCAGTCTTTTTCAGTATGCTGGGTTTTGTTTTATTTTGTTTGTGATATAAGTCTCAACAGAGATTCTCCTACCTCAACCACCTGAGGACTTAATACCCAGATACCACAGTATGTTCTCCCTTTATGCCATACTTAATTAGGTCATCTGTGGTTTCTATTTCCTTGGTTCAGACAGTCTCAGTAAGAACACCAAGGTGACCTTGAACTCCAAGCTATTCAGGTCAGAAGGACAAATATAAGACACTCGAAGGGCTTGAAATTACTGATCCTATGTCAATTTAAGCCACGCATCCTTATGTACTCTTTTAATACCAGCACTAGGGAGGAAGAGGGAAGCTATTGTCTGAGTGTCAGACCAGGCTAGTCAACACAGTGAGTTCCAATCCATGCAGAGTGACACTCTCCTTTATTCCTAGCATGCAGGAGATAGAGGGTGATGGATAGCTACTTCTGATGGTTTGAGGAATCCGTTTATGGGATGATATATTATTTAAAATTATTACAATTTAGTACATCTTGCCTGTGGATTCAGGAAGCTACATAAGGTAGGCACAAAACCTTTAATCCCAAACTCGCAAACCGGATTCAAGAACACATCAAAAAAATCATCCACCATGATCAAGTAGGTTTCATCCCAGGAATGCAGGGATGGTTCAACATTAGAAAATCTATCAATGTAATCCACCATATTAACAAACTGCAAAAGAAAAACCACATGATCATCTCACTAGATGCTGAAAAAGCCTTTGACAAAATCCAGCACCCCTTCATGATAAAGGTCCTAGAGAGATCAGGGATAACAGGAAAGTACCTGAATATAATAAAAGCAATATACAGTAAACCAACAGCTACCATCAAACTAAATGGAGAGAAACTCAAAGCAATTTCTCTAAAATCAGGAACAAGACAATGCTGTCCACTCTCTCCATATCTCTTCAATATTGTACTTGAAGTTCTAGCTACAGCAATAAGACAACAAAAGGAGATAAAGGGGATACAAATAGGAAAAGAAGAAGTCAAACTTTCACTATTTGCAGATGATATGATAGTTTACATAAGTGACCCAAAAAACTCCAAAATGTTACTCCTAGAGCTGATAAACACCTTCAGCAATGTGGCAGGATACAAGGTAAACTCAAAAAAATCAGTGGCCCTATTACATACAGATGATGAAGTGACTGAGAAAGAAATCAGAGAAACATCACCCTTTACAATAGCCAAAAACAGCATCAAATATCTGGGGATAATGTTAACCAAGGAAATTAAAGACCTGTATATCAAGAACTTTGTGTCTTTAAAGAAAGAAATCAAAGAAGATACCAGAAAATGAAAAGATCTCCCATGCTCTTGGATTGGTAGGATCAACATAATAAAAATGGCAATCTTGCCAAAAGCAGTCTATAGATTCAATGCAATCCCTATCAAAATTCCATCACAATTCTTCAAGGAACTGGAAAGAACATTAATCAACTTTAAATGGAAAGACAAAAGGCCCAGGATAGCTAAAACATCCCTATACAATAAAGGAACTTCAGGAGGCATCACCATACCTGACTTCAAGCTCTATTATAGAGCTATAGTCCTGAAAACAGCTTGGTATTGGCACAAAAATAGGCAGGTAGACCAATGGAACTGAATCGAAAGCTCTAATTTTAACCCTCACACCTATGAACACTTGATTTTTGACAAAGAAGCTAAAACTGTACAATGGAAAAAAGAAAGCATCTTCAACAAATGGTGCTGGCATAACTGGGTACTGGTATGCAGAAGACTGCAGATAGATCCATGTTTATCGCCTTGTACAAAACTTAAGTCCAAATGGATCAAAGACCTCAACATAAATCCAGCCACACTGAAACTTTTAGAAGAGAAAGTGGGAGATACTCTTCAACGAGTTGGTACAGGAGACCACTTCCTAAACATAACACCAGTGGCACAGGCACTGAGATTGACAATTAACAAATGGGACCTTCTGAAACTAAAAAGCTTCTGTAAGGCAAAGGACACAGTCAAAAAGACAAAAAGGCAGGCCACAGAATGGGAAAAGATATTCACTAACCCTACATCTGACAGAGGGCTAATCTCCAAAATTTACAAAGAACTCAAGAAACAAGTCTCCAAAACACCAAAGGATCCAACTAAAAGGTGGGGTACAGAGCTAAATAGAGAATTCTCAGTAGAGGAGGCTAAAATGGCCAAGAGACACTTAAGAAAGTGCTCAACATCCTTAGCCATCAGGGAAATGCAAATCAAAACAACTCTGAGATACCATCTTACTCCTGTCAGAATGGCTAAAATCAAAAACACCGAAGAAAATTTATGCTGGAGAGGATGTGGAGAGAGAGGGACACTCCTCCACTGCTGGTGGGAGTGCTGACTCATACAGCCTCTTTGGAAATCAGTATGGAGATTCCTCAGGAAAATGGGAATTAATCTACCACTAGACCCAGCAATTCCACTCTTAGGCATATATCCGAATGAGGCAAGTTCATACAACAAGGGCATCTGCTCCACTATGTTCATAGCAGCATTATTTGTAATAGCCAGAACCTGGAAGCAACCTAGATGCCCCTCAACTGAAGAGTGGATAGAGAATATGTGGTATATTTACACAATGGAGTATTACTCAGCAGAAAAAGACAATGGAATCTTGAAATTCGCAGGTAAATGGATAGCACTGGAAGAAACCATCCTGAGTGAGTTAACCCAGTCTCAAAAAGACAGACATGGTATGTACTCACTCATATATGGATTTTAGACATGGATCAGGATAGTGCCAGTCTGCACTTCCACTGATAGAGAGTCTGGGAAACAGGAAAGAACCTAAAAGATATGCATATATGCATAGTACCCAAGAAGAGGATTGAGACAAGATCCTCTGAATGGATGGGGAACACAGCGAGGGGTGGGGGGAGTGGGAGCTGGGAAGAAGAGAGGGGTTGAAGAGGAAGAGAGTTGGTCATGGGGGAACAGGAAGTTGAGGGGGTAGGGGTAGAATAGGGGGAAGAGGGAATCATAGGATCGAATACAGATCAGGCACCAGAGCGACCTCGAGTGATCTAAAGGAATAACACCAATTGGCAAGCTAAGCAATAGTGGAGAGACCACCTCGAATGCCCATTCCTGATAATGAACTTGATGTCTATAACCATCCGGGAGCCTTAATTCTGTGACTGATGGAAGCAGAGGCAAACACACAATTAATCACTGAACTGAACCCAAGGAACCCAGTGACAGAGAGAGAGGAGTGATGAGCTGTTAAGAGAAGCTTTTCCTTGTGAGAAACCGTTCTGCCCGCCTGGTTCTAGATCCGCATCAGTCCCAAATAAACACACAGGAGGCTATATTAATTATGAAGCTGTTGGCCTTGCTTATTTCTTACTGGTTAGCTCTGACTTAAGTAGTTACCTCATAATTGTTAAACTAAGTATGTCTCTTACCAGAGAAGTTTCCGGGCTCCTACCCGGCCTTACATGTCGACTCTCTTGTCTTTCTCCTTCCCAGAATCCTCCTGGATTCCTAGCCCCACCTATCTAGATTCCTATTGGCCAGACAGTACTTTACTAGCATAAGACTTCCCCAACAATGAGCAAATTGGCAAAGAATGGGCTGGCAAAACCAGCAGAGACAGCTCATCTGAACAGGGGAGAGCTCTTGGACCGCAGACTGACAGTGGGGAGGCCAGCATGGGACTCATCTTGACTCCCCAAAGGTGAGTGTCAGCGAGAAGGCCTGGGCAACCTATGGGGCCCTGAGCTGTGGATCAGTGTCTATCCCTGGTATACAAACAGTCTTTGTGTGCCTATAGCACAAAGAGGGATGCTCTCTCAGCCTGGACTCTTAAGGGAGTGCCTGAACCCTACCCAGAGAAAAATGACAGACTCTAGATATCCCCTATGTGGAAGGATTTGGCAATAGGGTGGGAGGGTGGGGGGGAAGGGGAGTGCGGGAAGAGGGGAGGGAGAGGGAACCGGGATTCACATGTAAAACAAGCTTTTTAAAATTAAAATAAAAAATGATTTTTAAAAAATCACAAAAAAATGAAAGTATAGAGCAAAGGCATAGGGGTCTAGGTACACTCTCATTTTCCTTTCATACTTTAATTTTGGGTCTTGATTTTTTTCTGTTTTTAATTTGATTTCATTTTACATCCCAAACACCATTCTCCCGGCCCATATCTCCTTACCTCATCCCACAACCCCTAGGCTCCTTCTACCCTCCCTCTCTCCAACCTAGAAACTAAGGTCTCTGTATGATTATGCAATGCATAAGTTAAAAAAAATGTAAACGAAGCACAATCATACATGATGGACATATTGTTATAATTTTGAAAATATTTATTGATGGTTGATAATACTTGGTTTATACCTAAAAGAGTTGGTTGTTAAGAGGACCATATATAAGACATAGAATAAGGAATTAAAGCACAACACAATGGGATTCAAATTCAGACCGAGCAGCTTAATGAAGAACCAAGGTCAGCATTTCATCACAAGATTGAAGAGGAACAGTCTAAGTCATAAAACAGACCAACCTTAATATACCCAGTAACGAGTGAGGAAGTGATAAATGATAGAAGATCTGTAAGAGCTAATTGGACACCTGGGTTGATGTTAGATTTAGAAATATTCAAGGGAACTATAGTGTTATAAGGCATGCATTCACAATTTGTGAAGCAAGTAATGCACATGTCTTCAGTTTGGTCTAGAGTTCTTCCTACATACGGTATAGACTTGGGTAAAGCTGCTCTAGTGCTGCTCCACCATTACAATAGGTTGCCTGCTTCAGAGAAGAGGCTAAGACTATTGAAGAAAGCTGGATGACTAGAGCTATGGATGTCTACCAAGATCAACTTCTTGGAGCAGGAGTTTCTGCTAGTTTAGAAAGTTAATATCTATATTATGACCAAACCTTTACTTTATGACATGCAGCAGTGCAACACAAAAAATAAATTGTTCAGAGTCTGATAATGGTTCAGACTTCAAGTTGTATATAAGAAAAGAAAAGAAAAGTAGCCTGCACCTAGCTCTCAACTCTAGCCTGAGCAGAAATGACTGATTCACACACAAACTCTTCACCAAGTCTTAAACTGCTGCCTGTCCTCATTGTGCCTGGAGAATGAATTTCTCTATACTCAGTGTGGCTGGAGAAGGATTGCCTGTGGGAGACCTTGCCATAGTCTTAAATACTTGTCTAATGTAGGGATTCAAGGTGTGAGCTTTAATTCTCTTTTAACTGATTCACTCTTGTGTAGAAATGTGTGGCCTTTTACTCACAGACATCTCCTAATCCAGAGACCATGGATTAAAGGCATGTACCAACACCTCATAATTTCTGGCTCCTGGGATTAAAGGTTTTGTGCCTGCCTTATGTAGCTTCCTGAATACCCAGGCAAGATGTACTAAATTGTAATAATTTTCAATAATATATCATCACATAAACGGATTCCTCAAACCATCAGAAGTAGCTGACATAGATATCCGTCACCCTCTATCTCCTGCATGCTAGGAATAAAGGAGAGTGTCACTCTGCATGGATTGGCACTCACTGTGTTGACTAGCCTGGTCTGACACTCAGACAACAGCTTCCCTCTTCCTCCCTAGTGCTGGTATTAAAAGAGTACATAAGGATGTGTGGCTTAAATTGACATAGGATCAGTAATTTCAAGCCCTTTGAGTGTCTTATATTTGTCCTTCTGACCTGAAAAGCCTGGAGTTCAAGGTCACCTTGGTGTTCTTACTGAGACTGTCTGAACCAAGGAAATAGAAACCACAGATGACCTAATTGCATTCAGAAACTTCTTCTACCCCATTCATGGATCCCTCCAGAAAGCCCACATTTAAAATTGTCTTTACCCATTCACAGTGCCTCAGTAAGAGCATCCTGCCATAACCATCAAGTCTTAAGAGAGAGATGCAGAGATGGGGGTGCACAGTTTTAACTCCAGCAATCCAGAGTTCTAGAATGGAAGTTAAGACACAGACTTAAGCTGGTGAGGCAGAGCTTAATATCTTCAGGTACAGGGTATCAAGCCCAGCCTCCATGTGAAGTAGATGCTTCAAAACTAGGAAGAAGACTGGGATCAGCACCACAGGGAACTTCCTGTGGGAGTCACCCAAGTATCTTAGGAAACTGCACTGAGCAGGAAGGTTGAGAGTCAACTGGGAGGACCTAAAGAGTGGAACCAGTTCACCGTGGCTTCTTCTTCTCAGAAGATGGATTGATTTAAGACTCAGATAGAATGGTGTCAGGATATACTTGTCTGACTGGAAATGAGCTATGGGAAATGTTCTTCTTAGCCAGCATTCAACGTCTTTTGATTGTATGAAGACAGATATATCTTGCAGGTCCAATGTGCACTTCTCACTATGATATTAGGTAACCTAGCGATACATTGTCAATAATGTCAACACCAATTTCTAGCAAGGGTTAAATGCAAGGACATTGTGTCTGAAGTGCCTCTTTCTTGGTATTCACTCTGGTTCCAATATTACTTCATTGTATACTATCCTTGATGAATATTCCTTCACACTTACTCATGTTTTAGAGTAATGAGAATATAAAAACTATCATAATTAGTTTTAGGCCTTCTAATGTCCATTTTGTAGTAAGAACAACAAAGAATATGAATGCAAAAATAGTATGATATCAAATTCCTATGTTTCTATCTGATTTTACAAAGGATATAAAGACAGTAACACCAAAATTAATACAGAAATTACAATTTGGGGTAAAAGGAATACTTCTTAAGTTGGGCAGCTCTTATAGGCCACAAAAATGAAACGTGTCCAAATAGTGGGGGTGTTATTTGAAGGTCACCAGCAACAGCCACAGGGTAGGAGTTTTGAGGAAAAAGGCCCCACAGTCCATGTCTTACAAGTAGGACATAGTGGTGTTAGCAATCACAGAAATCAGGAAGAGAGGAATGAAGAATCTAAAGTTCAAGGGAAACATGGGCTGTTTGAAGCTATTAAGAAGAAGAATGAAAAGAACAGAAGAGGACAGTGTAGCCAGACCCAAATCCCTTTGCTCTATGATTTCATTTTTCTTCAGCCAACATTAAAATCTAGTTGGTCATCTCAGCCTGAACGTAATGGAATTCACTCCCTGGCCAAGCTCTCAAACCTCCTTCAAGGAGAGTGGTTCTGTTAGGCTCTCATTGCATCGAATATCTTTTAACATAATCCAGTGAACAACACAGCAGAAAGATGGACAGAGGAAAAGGCCAGGAGGAAAGGAATTGAATGACAGTGAGAATCCAAAGAGTTTTCCTATGGACAGGGAATCCTGGAGATTGAATTACTTCTTCCAGGAGTTACATTTACAAGTTAACAATTGTCTGGCTCCAAATACTAATTTAGAAACACACAATTGTCTTTCTATCTCCACAGACACCTGTGCCTCATCCCATTTCCTCCATATCAAACTCAGTGCCTGTGATCAGAGCTGACTCCATACCATTGATTCCAAAACACTGAACACCATGTGAAACTGTGTGCTCTGTGTGCTATTTGTAAGAGATCTGTCTCTTGGATGTCAGGACCTGTTCATCTTTGAGACTGAGAGATCACTGTGGTGGATAGTCGAAAAAAATCCACATAGTTAGATATATGCTGGGATGAGTTGGACTGTGTGCACTCTGAAGGGGACACACCAGCTACCCGGAAATATAGCACATTTATTAAATGATATCAACAGAGGCGTTCAGCTACTCATGGTAGGCGATCTCTGTGGAGAACAGATGAGAGTTTCCTACACAAGCACAAAAACCTAACTGCCATCCACAGAATGTCCTGGGGGAAAACAAACTAAACCTTGAAAATAATCCTGGTAAAAGTAGTGGGATCAAAAGCAGTCTGAACAGTTCAGTGAGAGATGAGGTGAGAGAGAGAGACACACAGAGACAAAGAGCCAGAAAGACAGAAAGACAGAGATCGAGGGAGAGAGAGACAGAGACAGAGAGAAAGATAGCGAATGGGGGGGGCCGGAAGAGAGTGAGGAACAGAGAGAGTGAGTGAGGGACAGAGAGGGAAAAAGAGAGAGAAGGATCTTCTGACATCCACACTTTTACCATGGCGCAGAAGATTGTACATACTGACTCACACGCACATTCATGATAAGTAATGAAAGAAAAGGCATGTCCTGAAGATATGGCTGTTAAACTTTAGAATCTTGCAGAAGGTAACGTGACAAAGATGTGGAAGAGCTTTCTGAAGTGGATGCTGACATTTGCCAAGAGTATCAAAAGGAACGCTACACCAGAAAGGTACCTGAAGTCACCCTTCCACATGGAAATAGAGATGGGATTCCTTCATACATGGTAAGTATAAACTGTTGATTTGGAACCACAGCCCTTAAGCACAAACATACTTTATCCTCCAACTTTTTCCTCTACTGTGGAGGCATCGTCATGACACCTGCAATTTGATTTTACATACTTTAATATGTTAAACTCAGTGAGTGTATCAACCATTTAGAGACTCTTCATATATAATTCTATGAATATATTTTCATTTAAATCTTAATCATCATTAATTATGTGTGTTAAAGAGCATGCATGCTGTTTGTGTGTAGATGGAGATGACTCCAAGCGCTCCCAGAGACCAGATATAAACGTCAGATAACCTGAAACAGTTCAAAGTGTTTCTGCTTGCTGACATCCAACACTGTTCCCCAGAAGGAGCATTAGGAGCGCTTACACTCTGCATCTCTCCAAGAGATTCTCTCTAGCATTATGAAAGGGGATGCATGAACCTAAGTGTACAAAATCTCCAAGAGCAAGGCATGTTGAGCCATTACATTATCTAAAACTTCTAGGATGCAGAGGGCATAGAGACAAGGGGACACAAGAATATGCAAACACTGTAAGCATAAAGAACAGATATTAGACTGTAAATAACCTGACTCAATGTAATTTCTGCAATGCACTCTCTCATGCAAAACTGTTTATTGAACTGACTGAAACTGTAATGCTAATGACTGTGGAGGAAATGACATCCAGCTTATATCCCTCTTGAAACCAGAGGAAGAGAGATCAGGCTGAATAGTGACAGTACTGTATGTTCAAAACCAGTTCATTCTCCAGGGAAGGTTATTTTTCATAAAAGACACATATATGCATACATTACAAATTTTTATGGAAGATGGACAAGAAAAAGATGGAGGCCAAACAAAAACAGAGACATGGAGCAAAACTCACCAGTCCATTGTGCTCTTTGTACTCTCCTGTCTTTCTACTCTCCCCTGAGTCTATGGTCTCTGATTTCCTGATTACACCGGGATGCAATCCCTACTATTTTCAAATCTGATTTCCTGTACGAAGCTGGGACTTCACTGTTGGCCCTCAGCAGTTAAAGAGCCACTGATTCTCCAGCTCAATGCTTCTCTATCTTGTCTGAATCAAAGAAAATATATTGTTTTCCTATAAATCTGAAACCCCTTGAATAGACATCCTCTGTGTCTCTGATGAGTCACTTGAGTCCTGGCTTTCATTTCTCAGAGTCCAGCAGTGATATCTCATCCTTTATTCCCAACATGAACATAGTGAGGCCTCCTTGTCATACACACAGAAACCCTGGCAATCAAGACATCTCTTACTCACAAAATAGATCTCTCTCGGCTCTCTTATACCTCTGATTGTTTCCAAGAGCTCAAAACAGTGTTGGGCAAATCTGTCTGGCATTACATCACCAGTGTCATCATAGACTTCATCAGGGGCAGGGTACATCTCTAGGGTCAGGTTTTTAAGGTTAGCAGTATGCTGCAGGAGCTTCTGAAGACTGGACACAGACAGGAAGTTCTTCACAAAATTCACCTCAACCAGCTGGGAACACTGGCTCAGGGCAGGGAGAAGAACGCCGATTTGGAAGTCCATGAGCTTACATCCCTTCAATTTTAATGTCCGTAGTGTACCTGTCAATCTCTCTAGCAGTCTTCCTAGAAGAGCATGACTTAAATTTAAAAAGCTGACACCACTCAGGTCCAGATGTGTGAGTTGATGAACGCTTAGACACTGGGAAAGATACATCATATCTGCTTCTGATAGCATGCAGCGAGTGATTGCAAGGATCTCTAAGGGACTCTCCAAGTTCCTAAAAAAGACAAAGGAGTTTACCTCAGTAAGTATAATAGTGGATGAGAAAGGGCAATCGAGTCCATTTAGAAGACGCTAGTTAGTCCTAAAGTCATTCTGAGATCATCCTGAAGTCCACACTCAGGACATGACCTGATGGACAATTGACAGCACATGCCAGTGACAAGAGAGAGAGGAACGATGAACAAATTGTCAAAGAATGAGCTGTCAAAACCAGCAGAGACAACTGATCTGAACAGGGAGAGATTTTGGACCCCAGAGTTACAGCTGGGAGGCCAGCATGGGACTGATCCAGACCACCTGAGTGTAAGAGATGGTGAGGAGGCCTGGGCAACCTATGGGGCCCTAGGCAGTGGATCACTATTTATCCCTGGCATACAAATGGAATTCATATGCCCATAACACAAAGAGGGATGCTCTCTCAGCCTGGACATTTAGGGGAGTGCCTGGACCCTGCCCTGAGAGAAATGACAGCCTCTAGATATCCCCTATGTGGAAGGAAGTGGCAATAGCAGGAGAGAGGTGGGGGGGGGAGTGGGAGCGTGAGGGAGGAGGGGAGGGAGAGGGAACTGGGATTGACATGTGAAGCAAGCTATTTAAAATTAAAATAATAAAAATACAACAAATGCCCATCATTGTGACTGTTTCTGTCCTGAAATCTGTTCCCTCTGCACTGTCGAGCAGAAAAGCTCATCAGATGATGAATTAGCGGGAAACAAGGAAGGAAAACCAAGGGGGAACTTAGTGCCATCCCTGTGGGTGGGCCAACAGTGGTCTCCATGAGTCCCAGCTTGCTGGCACAGACTCTGTCCTGCTTGCAGGGCTTCTCTGTGTCCCTAATCACTCTCAGGCATTTTCCATTTACTCAGGCCCTACCTGTGCTCAAAGAGCACCTGGGGATGAATGGGAAGCCCCAGGTGTGCACAAATGTTTCATGTAGCAAGGAAATGCTCCCCTCTGCCCTGCAGAACAAGCTAAGTATACTCCTCACCTGAGCACTCGGTCCAGTCTATCATGGAGGAAGAAGACACCATTCAAATAGAGATTCTTGAGCTTCTTGAGTTGGGAGAACTGCGAAATGATATCTCTAAAACACAATTCTTTCATCTCTTGGTCCCTAAACCACTCCAAAGGTGTGAAGATTTCATTGATAAGGAGTTTCTGAAGATTTCTCATCTGACCCAGGCCAGGGGCAAACATCGCAAGGGTTCTCAGGTCCCAGCGTGCATTCACTTCCAACTCCTGTATAGAGCTTTGCTCAAATACCTCCAGCAGCTTTAGGGGCTTATAGACAGGTCGGGCCCCAAACTCCAGCTTTTCACAGATCACCTGCACCACATCTTTCCTCTGCTTGGCCCACCAGTGGAAATATTTTAGGGATTTACAGAGATCCCTGGACTTGAGGGAAAGGTCCATCATCACAGTCACAATCTGTTTTCCCCGTCTTATGGTATGGCACACCGCTGATTGCCTCTCACTAATGACATCTGGAGAGCACTCAACATCCTCTGTTCCAGCCCACACCTTCCAGAAGTTATGCTGGGAATTCCGAAGATCAAGCACTTCTAGTTTGCAAGTCCTGTTGGTCAGACTAGACAGTGAATCAAACACAGGGTTACCAATGTACACTCTGCCAAAAACCCCACATATCGACTTCTCTCAAATCCATTCTTTAAACCAAGACTCTTTCCAATTCTAGTGGCTGGTGGAATAATAACAGAGGTACAGTCTCTCTATGTTTCTACATCTATTAGCACTGCACTCCATGCACCACTGTCCTTTCTCATTTATGCACTTCTCTAAGAAAGCTCTGATTCAACTTGGACCACATTCTAAACTCGGTAGTCACCGCCCTCCATCCACACTCTGCCCTTCCACGCTAGCATTTTCTCAATTACCTAGGTTGAGCCTTCTGTTTAATGAGCAGGTCAAGGCCATCCAGCACAGCCTTCAAAATCTCCAGGTCAGAAGTCTTCATCAGGGCTCCCACAGGAAGGCATCTGAAGGGCCAGGCTGCCACCATGGCCCTCAGGATGTTTGTTTGTTTGCCATCGAAGGCGACTTTAAATACTGGCGGGAAGAGTTCCATGGGCAAGGTCTTCAGAGCAGAGAGAGACAAGGCTTCATCTTTCAGCAGACTTTTTATTGCCAGCAGCTTGAGCGACGATGGAGAACTCATTCTGACTTTCTTATACACAGGTTCTATAGAAAGATGCAGAGAATAAACCCATTTAGTCATACCCCACTTCCCCTTCATTGCCTAAGCCATGGAGGCTTTCATTCACTAACCTAGAAAAGCTTGAAATCGCGTATTGTGTATTAATCCCTATCTGACTTTCTCATAGCCATAAATCCCTCTAAGATATCTTGGAGATGAACACCTCTGGGAACAAGTCTCTCTGTTATTTGACCAATCAAAATCTCTGTTCCAGTGAATACTATGCTCAGGGTTATTAGAAATTGGAGAATCAAATGAGAACCAGATTCTTTTTTTGGCAACCATCTTTAAATATCTCTCATGATCCTCAAGAGCAAAGTGATATTTCCCACAGCTAAGTATGATTGGCATTCAATCAATGGAACTTGTTGGCTGAATATAAGAAATGGGTAGAATTGCCAATATTTGTAAAACTTTAGAACCTGGAGCCACAAAAGCTTCAGACCACTCTTTAGGAGTTAGAATAATAGGAATTGTCATCTTGATGCTTTCCTGAGATTCATGGCCAAATGATGTTCTCTAGAATTTTTTTCATCAACAGTTAATAAGTCTGTAGTCACTTTGAATTAAATACCTTTAAGGAAGATTAGAGTTGTTGGTCAGTGCTTGCTCAATGTGCCTTAGCTCTTGAATATAACAACTTCAGCAATCTTTTAAAGGACACAGAAGTTTAGCTCCAGGCCTCATTAATCTTAACAATTACCTATATGTGGACTTCAAGGCTAACCTCGGCTACATGGAATTATCAGCTTCAAAAGAGGCACACCAAAGAAAACAACAACACACTCAGGAACACTAAGCTGACCTAAGAGACTGGTGATCCTGGGGAAGGTTTTGTGATCTGAAGGGGGTGTAAGCATTCCCTGATCAGGACACACATAACAGGCGTTCAAATCCCAGCACGTCCTGGTATTCATTTAGGATCCAACAAACAGTGCCTAGCCTGCCCATGAGAACCCTTATATGCCCCTTTACAATCACAACTTCCCTTCATAGGCCCACCTCTCAGCCAAATGCTGCCTTCTGATTGGATAACAAGGCATCTCCCAATCCAGTACTTCTTGGTCTTTTAAATCCACAGCTTGAGTGAATCAGATGTGGGAAAGCATGAAATCCCAGATGGTGGTCAAGTCCCAAAAGCCTCCATAACACTACTCCACAAACACACAGCACTGGGATACAATCTCTTTCTTATATTAATATGTTTGTAATTTTCATATAAATTCTCTCTATGTAACTCAGGAATATCAGAACTCTTTATGTACCCTGAGCTGAGCTGGAAGTCTCAGTAATCCTCTTGCCTGATTATAGTAGTATGAATTTTGTGAGACCAGTTTGATTAGATCTCCCATCAAAAAAGAGAATGAATTGAGTCTATACTGACAGCAAAAACCCATGCCCCAAGTCACCTCAAAACAGTAATGATTTTTCTGTGTATTGTTAATTAATTAATTAGTTGGCTTATTTGTATCTGGTTTACCTCTTCAGGAATCGTTACCTAGGAGATTGGATTCTAACCTGGGTTTCAATAACTTTTTATGTTTGTGAAAGAACATCTAAATATAACATGTTCAGGTCCATTAGATCTACTTACAGGAAGTAGAATGAACTGAGATCCTGGTGAAGATTAGGACTTCTGTATTGTTTCTTGAGACAGTATATCTCAGTGTAACAGTTCCACAGTCCTGGACCTACCTCTGGAGACCAGGATAGCCTGTAAATAACAGAGATCTGCCTCCCTCTATCTCCTTAGTGCCTGGAATAATGCTGTGTGTCACAAGACACATAACAGATGCAGTAAAAAATATTGGGGTTCAATCTTAAATTGAAGATCAGGCAAGGAAATCAGCTAAGCCACTACCTCTTACCTTTACCTCAGGCTGAAAGAGATGATCCTGTCTCCACCAGCTCTCACCAAGTTTCAAGCTGCTGCCTCTCCTCGGTTTTCGCTGCAGAATAATCTTAAGACTGACTACTGAAGTCCCTGCTTCTACCTTTTATACTTCTCTAATGCTGGGATTAAAGGTGTGAAATGTGTCACTCTGTCTTGGGATTAAAGGTGTGTCTGGCATACAGATATCTAGTACGGTTGATTTGCTGTTTTGATCTGCAGTGGCTTTAATAAATCATGAAAAGTATTTTACCACTCTTGTGAGCCACCACCACCTGGCTAAATTATGATTTATTTTCCTTCCTGTTCCTGAGTGTGGGTTTTTTAGACACTCTTTTTTCTGTAGCTTTGGAGCCTATCTTGGCTTTGAATTCAATGAGATCCTCCTGCCTCTGCCACCCAAATACTGGGATTAAAGGCGTGCACCTCTACCTCACAGCTAAATTAGCACTTCCTATAGGCTTGTTTGCTGTGCTGTGTACAGGCTGATCTTGTGGCCTCACTTGTGCCCCAGAACATAGCTGTATCTAGATCAGGGAACTACCAATTCCGATGGCCTCTTAGTGGCTTTTACTCAGAAGGATGAGAAAGCAAGAACAAAGTCAACACCTACATGAAATTCAGAATGAGCTCAAGGCTGGTATCAGTAGTTTAGCAGGGACTGTGTCCTATGGAAAAACAGGAAATGAACTGTGAGTCCTGCAGGGAGTCACTGGCCTGGGATGTACATAGGGGCGATCACATCTGTCCAAGACAGCAAAGCAAATGACCTGAGACTTGCCTGAAGGCAAATGTCTGTAAACCCGAGTGCTGGGATTAAAGGTAAGAGTCACTACACTGGATTTAACTTGAGACCTGTCTATAATAGGCAAGGCTGTTCTTGAGCTCGAGATCTTTCTGGCTCTGTAGAGATTCTTATGCCCATTTTAGAATTCCAGTTAGAATTTACGCTGTTGTTCAAACCCTTAGCACTCGCTTCAATAATTCATTCCTGATTAGGGTTTCATAATTGTTTTAATTATGATTTACAAATTCTTCAGGGATCTGCTACTAGCTTTATGGACACAAGCTACATGTTGCAGCTGAACTGATAACTAATCTTTAGGAATGTGGTTGTTTCAGCCTTGACTATTTGACTTGACATTGTCTGAGAATGACAATTAAAAATGACAGATCCAGGAAGCACATCCAAGGTACACATGGGAACTAGAATGCAGGTCCTGAGCATAAAATATCACTCATCCAGGTCAAACATCCCTGCCTGTTGTATTTACATTAATTTAAACAAAAACAGATGGATGACCTGGGAATGTGGCTCAAACTTGTAGCATATTCATATTGGGCTCACAAATCCAGAACAAATCCACCTACATCAAGACATAGCAAATCTTATTTGATCCCCTAACCTGAACTCACCTGAAGCTACACTACAGAGACTAGACTGGCCTGCAGTCCTCTTACTCTGCCCATAAATTGCTGCCATTAGAGGCTCCTGCCTCGATGCCAGGAGCAGCATGCTAAATAATTGACCCAGAGACTGATATTGTTGTTCAAAATTGAAGCTGAATTTCAGAATTGCAAAGCAGCTAACAACTAATTCTTACCTCAGTCTCAGGCAGTAAGGGCTGATCGACAGACAACCTCTTCACCAAACCTCCAACTGCTGCCTCTCTTTCCTGCCTGCAAAATGAATGCCTGACACTGAATACTGAGGACACTGCTTCTATCTTTTATACCTCTCTAGTGCTGGGATTAAAGGTGTGTGATTGTGACCTGTTACTCTTTTACACTAACTCAATCTCATAGATCCCATGGTAGTCTTGAACTCAGAGAGATAAGTCTGTCTCTCAATAATGAGTCCTAGGATTAAAGGTGTGGACCACCACCAATTCTTCTGCTGCAGGGATTAAAGGTGTGAGTCACCACTGTCTGATCTCTATGCTTTAGGCTGATTTTGCTCTCTTAATACTCAGTTAAGCTTTAGTAAATCATAAAAATATATAACTTCAACCAGGCAACTATGCACTGTCAGATAGCCAGATGCACTAGCCAGGCATCATAGCTAAAACAGGGAATCCCAACACTCTCAATGATAGGCAAAAGTGTGGTAAAGAGGAGCTAGCCTGAGCTACGTATTGAGTTCCAGTCAGAAAGCATATCCAATTGATCTCCTGTCTGCAGTGCAGGGAAAACCATATTTTAAACAGCAAATAAAAGAGTAGATGTGTTTGATACTGTTTGTGTTAGCTAGACCCAAACAATACCTTGGAATTCCTCTTCCTGTAAGACACCATGCATTGGCATCTCCATTTTGGACTCACAGTCTTTTGGGTTCTCTCATTCCATCTAATGGTATCTGAATTACTGTACAGGAACACGTTTCGCTTTGTTTGGATTTATGTTGCAGACAAAGTCTGGCTATAGGTGGCTACTCTTGGTTCCTTTCCTCAGGACAGCATTCTCATGTTGATTCTCTGCATTTGCTGATGACCCTCTGATGTAGCCTTGCTCATCCAAGCTTCCTTTGTTTGGTTGTGTGTCCTATACTCCCTGCCTGGTTACTGACCAGTGATTCATTAAATCTATTAGAGAGACAATATTTACAGTGGATAGAGGACTATTCCACAGTGCAATTGCCTGTGTAATATGCCCAATGGGCCCCGCCACTGTTGTCCACAGACTGAGACTGCCAGGGAAAGACTAGGGATCATCTCTAAAAAGTTGGGCATTCAGCTTCATATTTGAAGTCATTAGAGCTCCTATGGGGGCACTGGGCTTCATTTTAGTAATTTGGAAACTAAGGTAGAAGATGTGATGACTAGGCCTCCTGGCTGCAAAGTAAAAGTGAACCAAGATTTGTAAGGTGTTCCCAAGACAGTGTTAGAACCCTCTGACTGCACAAGAGCATCTGAATGATTTTTCATCTGAGATGAACAGGTCAATGAATGACATCCCTTTGGAGGGAACAGGCAAAGTCCCCTTGTCTTAAGTGCTTCCATTTTGACTTCAAAATCCATTTGATCTTTAGGGTGAATGAATGATCACATTGCCAAGCCCTCTGTGAGCTAGAGACCTTCCAATAGCTGCCACACTTCTTTAAATAAGAGAGACACTCTACAGTGAATCTTTAGGTCTATAAATCATTATGGCTTTTCCTATCAAGAGTAAGAACAAATGATTCTGATTGGTT
Source organism: Mesocricetus auratus (assembly GCF_017639785.1). Lineage (NCBI taxonomy): Eukaryota > Metazoa > Chordata > Mammalia > Rodentia > Cricetidae > Mesocricetus > Mesocricetus auratus. The sequence goes on from NW_024429219.1 coordinate 9,377,699, forward strand.
CATAGTCTGGTCTCTTTGGAAATGATGGAACACATATGGAAACCTCTATGTCTGCTTGGTTTGATTTGCAGCCTTGGGGCCACAACATGTTGATGCATTGGCTGGGTCTGAAGATCCACCCATGAGGATCCCAAAATCAATCTGGCAGCACCAGAGACTGTCTGTCTTATGGTCCTGTGGAAGTAAGCCATGTTTATGATTTTAGATATGCTTCTGCGTGTTGCCTCTCTGGAACCCTAGATAGAAGAATCCAGGAAGCACTCAGCCCCTGAGTCTGCACTGTGGTCTCTATTCAATCAGTTTCTGTAATGCTGCCCAGGAATAAAATAGATTTTTGGAACCTCGGCGTATGCTATTGTGGATTCATATTCTCAGACCCACAACACCTTACATTTCCACTGCTTTCCCTCCTCTCCTTACCGCTGCTTCTTTCTGGGTGAAGTTGAAGTCAAGACAGCAACAATATTCTGGAAGATGAGATGGGATGATTTAGAGTTCAAGGATAGCCTGGGCTACATAGTGAGGCCTATTTTCAGTAGAAGATGAGGCCATTCAACCAGGTTTCATCAGCCCCAGGAAGGGCAACCAAAGGTAATGATCCAGAAATGCTGCCTGAGCCAGCCTAGGAGTAATCCCAGGTTCTGCTCGGAATTAGACATTGTAAGTGGTTCAATGTGCACATGGGATTTGTATTCATCTCTATGATAAATCTACAGGGAGTCCCCTTGGATATTCCAGTGGATGTATTTGTACACCAAAGCAAACAATTCATAGAAGGATTTAGGGGCTTGAAAGAAGGAGAGCCAGTGGATTTTGCATTTAAAAAGTCACCCAAAGGCCTTGAATCAATAAGGATCACAGGCCCAGGTGGGAGTCACTGCTTAGGATGGGAAAGAATACCTAAAGGGAAGACACAGCAAAAAAGAAAACCAAAGGGAGATGGGTGGAGACAGCAGGACTTCCTGATGGATCAGATGTGCACTGGGAGAGAAAAAGAGTTCAGGATGATTCCGAGATGCTACAACTGTGGTGGCCTTGAACATCGTGCTAACAAATGTAGTCTACCTCCTCAGCCAAAGAAGTGCCATTACTGTCAGCACATAGTGCACATGGTGGCAAATGGCCCACACAGAATTGTCGCACAGCTGCCCACCAGCTCTCAGGGAAGACAGGAGGCAGAATCCCAACCGTGCACTTCTGCTTCACCTTGAGAAGTGGGAGGGGCCATGGCTGAACATCATCATTTCCTCAGGAGGCCAGGTCAGAGCTGGCAGAGCTTTCAGACCGGTCACCCCAGGAAGTTTCTTCCATGAAGGCACCAGAAGAGCAAAACAAAAAGGGGCCTTCAATTCAAAGGCGGAAAAAAAAAAACTTAATGCTTGTCATCCTTCTCTGCACCCTGTTGGGAAGTCTACCTCACACAAGCACAGGGGAATAGCATTCCACAGAGAGCAGTTGACTGGTATTCTAACAACTGCCAAGGAAGTGGGAATTTTTAATCAGACAAATCACTCTTAAGCAGATTACATTTCAGTAGGGTGTCATGTTTCACAGACATGAGATACTATATATATATATATATATACATATATATGGGGTGGGTGTGGGGGGGTGTATAAGTGAAAGGGGAGATGTCCGTATGTATGTGTGTGGGAGGATTTCACATAGGAGTGCAGGCATATACATACATACATACATGTACATGCCTGTCTTTATACACGTATATATGGAGATAAAAACACATACTTTCCCACAGATAAATGAGCATCTCCAAGCATTGAAAGTCCAAGTGAAACATTTGAGATGGTTTCAGAATTGACCCTTGATTTTTTCCCTAAATACCACTTCTTTTATACTGTTACCTTTCGTGTGAACCAAAGCTCAGACTGCCTGCCAGTCAAGGGTACTAAAGGGTTTGGGCTACTTGGTGCCTCCAAAGTCTGGATTCATCTCTGTGGCCTGGTGCTGATGGAGTGTTTTGGTGTTGCTGTTATATGTCTTCTGTTTGAAGGTGGTAACTTGATACTAATGCCTGTGACTGCCGTAAGCTTTTAATTTTTGGATATATAACTCCAGAAAAGAATACGAATGTGAAGTTCCTGGACTGATATTTCAGTATCTTTTATTCTGTTTTTGATGTAATCTACATGCCTAGTAAGAAGGGGAGGGTAATATATAAATATGTGCTGTGACACTTTCCAGTGGTGTTTTGATACCAGCCCTTTTATAAGTGTCTGATGTGTTTAAGGGACTATGGCAGCATAAGCTTCCCTTGACTAAATAGCTTCTGAACCATGACTGAGACCAGGAAGGGTATCCTTCCTTACTCCTGAAGCCTTAGAGGAAAACAAATTGTTCAAGTATATTTTGGTGGCTGTTTTTATTCCCCCCATAGAGGCCTCAGACTATTTCTGAAACAAACAAAGCACCATTGGATTGAAGAAAATAGTGGGGCTTAGAAAGAAAATTAAGTAGATGCTCACAAATGCCTGACAGATATAGCCAGATTGATACTCAAAAGAATAGTGTTTGGTGACAGGCAGCTAGAATGACAAGCCTAGTGCTGAGTTACCAAGTCCCCCACTGCCATGTGGCTAGAAATATTTTCTATGATAACATCGATGCATGGCAGTTATCTTGAGTATAGAAGCTGACATGACAGAGTTATGGATTCAGGGTGAGCATTCAGGGCTATTGATAAGAATCTTCTCAGATGGATTCTGAGTTTGCTCACAGATTGTTTAGGGACTGATCAGAGTATAGGTCTGTTTTCCATCATGTTAAAAAAAATGGATGTAGCCTGCTTCTAAATGTGATGACCAAACTTTTGAAACACCGCCAAGGTACCAAGAATTACAGTGCATCATTTTGGCAATAAATATAATTTTATAAGGGCCTATTGGTATAAGTTCAGATAATCAAACAAGAAAGCATCCTGACTCAAATGAAATGCAATCTACTGAGGAGTTCCTTCCTCCTGTGTGGCAGTCCTTTCCAGGTTAGCTTGAACATCTTGACCATATTTATGAGAATTTCCATAGCGTTTAATTGACGTATCATGTGCTGATGCAGAACATACTGTTGACGATATTGAATGTCATGTGGCCATAGAGAAGCACTGCCTCGCCTTATGTGAGGGTGGCAAGCTTATTTAAATTATGTAGACAAATCAAAGTGTCACTGAGTATAATGAACAAAGGAACAGTTGTACAAGAAAATATGGTAGGTCACTTTGAAAGTCAAGCCAAAGATCCTTGACTATTGCAATAGGAAATTACGGACTTGAAAATTGGAAATTCTAGTTACATATGAAAATTCAGAGCTGAGATCATTTTTAAAAGTGAAAATAGAAGATTCTGAAACACATGAACTATGAACTTTATGCATGAAGATGGCATTTTTCAGCATCTGACCAGACTGAATAACTAAGAGCGCATACAAAAACTATCTTATGGTTAAAATCTGGGGTTTATTTTTTATTTGAAAACATTGTCATTATTACATGCTCAGGACAAAGAACTTTGCTCAGGGAACATACAATATAATGTTTTTACTGTTGCTTTACAGATTCGTCTATAGTTCTGCTTACTCCAAACAAGCCAAATAAATTAGGTCTTTGTGTACATGCATGTACTTGTTGGTAACTACCTGTGAGTTTGATATTGATCATAATTCTGAATATCAGATGTTGGTCCTCCTGGCTTTATTTCATGTGAAAAGTCTTGTAAAGCCAAATTCCTCCCCTTGCAGATGAGAAGTTGCTAATATGAGCACATTGTTCATCCACACAAGTGAAACACTGTTTACAGCAAACAGCTACCTCCTGGCTACTACATAGCACAACCTTGCTGCTGCTGCTGCAGCCTTGTGGGCTGCTGCTCATTCTCTGGTACAGACTTTAATCTGTAGCATAGATGGTTTCCAGAAATGCCTGCGAATAATAGGACTTCTCATGTTAGGGAGCAAAGTCACCAAGCATTTCCTCAGAGATATCATACTTTGAGTTCAGAGAAGATAGGCACTCTTCATCCTAAGCAAACAACACAAAAACAATCTCAAAAATAGTTCTGTATCCCAGAGCTCAGGGCAGGAGGGCGAACAGAGGCAAAAGGGGTGTCTGTGCTTTGCTGGCAAGTGGTATCAAAGATTCCTAACCCTGCACCTGGAGCTTTGCTGTCCCGAGGAAAGCACACTGCAGCATACAAGCCTCAGGCATGTAACTAGCCAGTACCAGCCTACCATGAAGGGACTTAAAGTGCAATGCCACTCTGAGCCACGAAGGAAAGGGGTCTGTGAAGCATCAATTTTTCAGGTGTTCCTAATAGTGGGGTGAGGGTCTGTGAATTGTGCCACCTCGTGACCTTCCCCTCATGTCAACACAGATGTAATTACTAAAAAGGATGTTCTACCAACCTTTTAGCATGTGAGCTATTCATTCTCTACAGGGCAGCTCATAGTGGATACATTTTAAGACTTGCATTTCTAGTATCTGGATGTATTTTCAGAAATGAAAGTTTTAGGAATTGGTTTTTATTCCAATTACTTTTATACTCTGACTCAGAATTAGTTTGCACCAGTCCAGACCTGAGTTGCCGCTGGGTGTATGTAGTTTGTGAATAGAAGCCCCAAAGTGTTAATAGACTTTGTAACGTACTCTGTAAGATGAATTAGTCAGCATGTGGGGAATCTTATTAAGACTTAAAGTTAATTAATTTATCTCATTTCTCTAAGAAATGTTTATCTTGAAACATATACATAATTCACCTTTGTAGTAAATACTAGGAAATTCTGTGCAAGTGCAGCTGCGCCGACTTTAATTTTCTAGATGTCTTGATGAGATTTTTTGTTTTAGAGAAAGAACAACTTGTTGAGAGCATCCAGTTCTGTCTTACACAGTCGACAGCCTCTTTAAGATGTGCCTTGCGCTGTAACCTAGTTATTCGGTTAGTGTGAGAGGGTGAACTATGATTCAGTGTGGATCTTATGCTTGGAACAAAGTGTTGTACTGTGAGAAAGTATGTATTCCAATACTTAATACTCCTGTGGCTTACAGCTTGTCAGTTCCCAGCATGAAAATGATGGTGTTAGGAACCCAGTGACAGAGAGAGAGGAGTGATGAGCAAATTGGCAAAGAATGGGCTGGCAAAACCAGCAGAGACAGCTGATCTGAACAGGGGAGAGCTCTTGGACCCCAGACTGACAGCGGGGAGGCCAGCATGGGACTGATCTGCACTCCCCAAATGTGAGTGTCAGCGAGAAGGCCTGGGCAACCTATGGGGCCCTGAGCTTTGGATCAGTGTTTATCCCTGGAATACAAACAGACATCATGTGTCCAAAGCACAAAGAGGGATGCTCTCTCAGCCTGGACTCTTAGGGGAGTGCCTGGACCCTACCCTAAGTGAAATGACAGACTCTAGATATCCCCTATGTGGAAGGAATTGGCAATGAGGTGGGAGGCTGGGGGGGGATTGGGGGAGTGCAGGAGGAGGGGAGGGAGAGGAAACTGGGATTGACATGTAAAACAAGCTATTTAAAATTAAAATAAAAAATTTTTAAAAAACAAGTTGATCTTGGGAGGTATACATACTGCTAGCTAGGATGGTGGGGGAAATGACATCCAGCTTACCAGCTTACGTCCCTCTCGAAACCAGAGGAACAGAGATCAGGCTGTAAAGTGAGGATACTGTATGCTCAACACCAGTTCATTTTTGAGTCAGCGTTATTTTTCAAAAAAGAAACATATGTGCATATATTACAAATCTTTATGTAAGGTGGACAAGGAAAAGATGGAGGCCAAACAAAGACAGAGACATAGAGCATAACTCATCCAGTCCATGGTGCTCTTTATAGTATCCTGTCTTTCTCCCCTTCCCTGTGTCCATGGTCTTTCCTTCCCTGATTGTGCTGGAATGCAATCCCTACCATTTTGAAATCTCTTTTTCTTTCCAAGGTTGGGTCTTTACTCTTGGCCCTCAGGAGATAAAGAGCCACTGATTCTCCAGGTCAATGAATCTGAATCAATGAAAGTATATTGTTTCCAAACGAATCTGAAACCCCTTGAATAGGCATGCTCTGAGTCTCTAATGAGTCACTTGAGTCCTGGCTTTCATTTTGAGAGCCCAGCAGTGATATATCATCATTTATTCCCAACATGAACAGAGGAAGGCCTCCAGGTCATAGACACAGAATGTCCGGCAGTGTAGACATCTCTTATTCACAAAATAGATTTCTTTCAGCTCTCTTACACCTCTGAGAGTTTCCAAGAGCTCAGAACAATGATGCACAAATCTGTCTGGAATGACATCACCAATGGCATTATAGACTTCAGTAGGGGCAGGGTACATCTCCAGGGTCAGCTTTCTCAGGTTAGCAGTGTGCTGCAGCAGCTTCTTGAGACTGGACACAGACAGCAAGTTGTGCACAAAATTCACCTCAACCAACTGAGAACACTGACTCAGTGCTGGGAGGAGGTCATCGATTTGGAAGTTCATGAGCATACAATCCTTCAATTTTAATGTCTGCAGTGTAGCTGTCAATCTCTCCAACAGTCTTCCTAGGAGTGGATGACTTAAATATAAAAAAGTGACACCACTCTGGTCCAGATATGTGAGGTGACAGACACTTGGACACTGTGACAGATACCTCATGTCTGATTCTGATAGCTTGCAGCGAGTGATTGCAAGGGTCTCTAAGGGACTCTCCAAGTACCTACAGAAAGGGAAAGGAGTTTACCTCAGTAAGTCTTATAGTGGTAGAGAAAAGGAAAAGACTTCAGCAGAGGCTAGTTAGTCCTAAGGTCACTGATAGCATCGTGAAGACCAAACCAAAGATGCTCCCTGATGGAGAATTACCAACACATGCACCATTATTGTGACTGTCTCTGTCCCTAAATCTATTCTCTCTGTACTGCTGAACACAAAACCTCATCAGATGACAAATGGTATCAGCAGTAAAGCAGGAAGGACCACCTAGAGGAACATAGTGCCCTCCCTGTGTGTGCCAACATTGGTCTCCATGACCCCACCTTCCTAGCACAGCCTCTGTGTTGCTTTCAGGGCTTTCCTGGGGCCCTCATCACTCTCAGCCATTTCCCATTGACTCAGGCCCTACCTGTGCTCAAAGAGCACCTGCCCCTTGGAGAATCATTGACAGATGTAAACTGTGGATACAGTTCAGAGGACAGTGTTCACATAGGGCAACAAGGACTTGAAAACTGCACCCCTCCGAAGATCTGCTTTCCCCTCATCTGGGTCCCTAGCAATGACCTGTTCTAGATCATGGATACTGAAGGAACAGAAGGGCTACTAGATCAGTGGCCCAGGCCAGGGGCAAACATCGCAAGGGTTCTCAGGTCCCAGTGTGCATTCACTTCCAACTCCTGTATAGAACTTGGCTCAAACACCTCCAGCAGTTTGAGGGGCTTATAGACAGGTCGGGCCCCAAACTCCAGCTTTTCACAGATCACCTGCAGCATACCTTTCCTCTGCTTAGCCCACCAGTGGAAATATTTTAGGGATTTACAGAGATCCCTGGACTTCAGGGAAAGATCCATCCTCACAGTCACAACCTGTTTTCCTCGTCGAATGGGATTACGCACAGCTGGTTGACTCTCACTAACAACATCTGCAAAGCAGACAACATCCTCTGTTCCAGCCCACACCTTCCAGAAGTTATGCTGGGTATCTCGAAGATCAAGTACTTCGAGTTTGCAACTCCTGTTGGTCAAACAAGACAGTGATTCAAATGACAGAATTAACAATGTACACTCTGCCTAAACCCCACACATCGACTTCCCTTAAATCCATTCTTTAAACCAAGACTGTTTCCATTTCTAGTGGCTGGTGGAAGAATAGCAGAGGTACAGTCACTCTATGCATCTACATCTATTAACACTGTGCTCCAGGCACCACTGACCTTTTTTACTTATGCACTTTTCTGAAATGCTCTGATTCAACTTGGACCACATTCTGAACTCTGTAGTCACCTCCCTCCATCCACACTCTTCCCCTCCATGCTACCAGTTTCTCACTTAACATAGGTGTATCCTTCTGCTTAATCAGCAAGTCAAGGCCATCCAGCAGAGCCTTCAGAATCTCCAGGTCAGGAGTCTTCTTGAGGGATCCCACAGGAAGGCATCTGAAGGGCCAGGCTGCCACCATGGCCCTCAGGATGTTTGTTTGTTTGCCATCAAAGGCCCCTTGAAATAGGGGTGGGAAGAGTTCCATGGGCAGGGCCTTCAGAGCACAAATAGCCAAGGCTTCATCTTTCAGCAGACTTTTTACTGCCAACAGCTTGAACGAGGATGGGGAGTTCATCTTGACCTTAATATGCACAGGTGCTATAGAAAGATCCAGAGAATAAACCCTTTCTGTTATTCTGCCTATCACAACCACTGCTCCCCTGAATCCTACTGACATAGACAATGAGAAAGTTGAGAATCAAACTAGAGACAGACTCTTTTGTTGGCAACCATCATCAGGTGTCTCTCATGACCTCAAGAGCAAAGTTAAAGGCCCCACAGCCAAGTGTGCATGGTATTCAATCAATCAACAGAACTTCTTGAGAGAATACAAGAAATGGATAGAGTCACTACAGTTTGTAAATATTCACTTTGAATTAAATACTTTTAAGGTTGACTGGAGTTGTTGGTCAGTGCTTGCTCAATGTTCCTTTGTCCTGAATACATCAATGTCAGCATTCTATTAAAGCACACAGCAGGTTTGCTCCAAGTCTCAGAACTCACAACGATAAGCTACATATGGACTTCTAGGCTAGACTGGGCTAAATGAAATTTTCAGTTTCAAAACAGCCACACCAACCAAAATAACAACAAAATCAGGAATACTAAGATGACCTGGGAGACTGGTGATCCTGATCTGATGGGGGTGAATGGTTTACCTGATCAGGACACACATAACAGGTGTTCAAATCCCAGCACGTCCTGTAGTCACTTTAGGATCCAACAAACAGTGCCTAGCATGCCCATGATAGCCCTTCTATCCCCCTTTCCAGTCACAATACATGGAGGCAGACAGCCACACACAAATGATGAAACTAAATGTTTTTTAAGAGTTATTCATTTATTAATTATATGCACAGCATTCTGCTTCCATGTATGCCTGCACACCAGAAGAGGGCTCCAGATCTCATTATAGATGGCTGTGAGCCACCATGTGACTGCTGGGACTTGGACTCAGGACCTCTGGAAGAGCAGTCAGTGCTCTTAACCTCTGAGCCATCTCCCCAGATGAAACTAAATATTTTTAAAAGAAAAATCAAAGATTTTTATGAGACATATCATGTAACCCTGATGCTTTCATAAGGAAAGAAGTGTCATCTTTTTGTGGAGAGGGCTGTCCATCTAAAGCCCCATGTTCCCCTCCTGGCTCTATTTCAAACTCATGGCCTCTTTGTTCATTAATTGCTGTTACCTGCACATATGTAATGTGTATACATATTTTTCTGAAGCATAGCCTGCTCAACCAGCATACTCCTCACATGTGTGTTTGCAAAGCCGACCAGTTTACAGTGAGCAAACAATCAGTGTGTCCTTGCCTAGGGAAGACTAAGTCTCCATTCTCAATATTCCTTAGTGATTTGTACAGGGTGGAGGCCTTCTGGTTATTCCTGTGGTGACTTTGGCATGACTACTGTTGTTCCTCGGCTCATCTTTAGATAACCATGTTTGTGAGAAGTAATGCTGTAACTGGTGACATTTCCAGAAGACAGTCTCACAATTAGTTTCCCGATCCTCAGGCTCTCACAGTCCTTTCGCCCCATTTTCTGCTATTCTTCCTGAGCCCTAGTGCTGGAGTGAATTTTGGATGTATCCACTAGGTCTCAAGTAAATAATGCTACGTTTTAAATAATTAGAAGCCAGGCAGTGGTGGCTTTAATCCTAGCACTGGGGAGAGAGAGACAGGAGAATGTCTGTGAGTTTGAGGCCAGCCTGGTCTACAGAGTGAGTTCTAGGCAAGGCTCCAAAGCTACACAGAGATACCCTGTCTGGAAAAAAAAAAAAAACAAAGAAACATGTTTTATTTTTTTAATTATTTTTTTATTATTTTTTCTTTTTAATTCCAAATAGCCTGTTTTACATGTCAATCCCAGCTCCCCCTCCCCCCTCCCGCACCCCCCTTCCTCCCCACCCTCCCACCCCACCGCCAAATCCTTCCACATAGGGGACATCCAGAGTCCCTCATTCCACCCTGGGCAGGGTCCAGGCACTCCCCCAAGAGTCCAGGTTGAGAGAGCATCCCTCCCCGCGCCACAGGCACACGAAGTCCGCCTGTACACCAGCGATAGACACTGATCCACAGCTCAGGGCCCCACAGGCTGCCCAGGCCCTCTCGCTGACACTCACACCCGGGGGGGGGGTCCAGATCAGTCCCACGCTGGCCTCCCCACTGTCAGCCTGGGGTCCAAGAGCTCTCCCCAGGTCTTATCTTACTGAGAACACCAGACTTGCGCCCTCTCCTCCCAGGATCACATTGGTGATCCTCTACCCCTGACTACATTTCCCAGAATCCTCCTTGACTCCTAGTCTCACATATCTTGCTTCCCTATTAGCGAACAGTGCTTTATTTATCAACCAATAAGACAATATATACACAGAATAACTTCCCTCATCATGGATTCACATTGCTACTTTTTCTTTGTTTGGAGGCTTGTGATTCTGTGGGATTTTTTTATCATTTTTTATTTTAATTTTAAATAGCTTGTTTTACATGTCAATCCCAGTTCCCTCTCCCTCCCCTCTTCCCGCACTCCCCTTCCCCCCCTCCCTCCCACCCTATTGCCAAATGCTTCCACATAGGGGATATCTAGAGTCTCTCATTTTACTCTTGGTAGGGTCAAGGCACTCCCCTAAGAGTCCAGGCTGAGAGAGCATCTCTCTTTGTGCTATAGGCACAAGAAGACAGTTTGTATACCAGGGATAGACACTGATCCACAGCTCAGGGCCCCATAGGTTGCCCAGGCCTTCTCACTGACACTCACATTTGAGGAGTTCCAGATCAGTCCCATGCTGGCCTCCCCACTGTCGGTCTGGGGTCCAAGAGCACTCCCCTGTTCAGATCAGCTGTCTCTGCTGGTTTTGCCAGCCCATTCTTTGCCAATTTGCTCATCACTCCTCTCTCTCTGTCACTGGGTTCCTTGGGTTCAGTTCAGTGATTACTTGTGTGTTTGCCTCTGCTTCCATCAGTCACAGGATGAAGGCTCCCGTATGGTTATAGACATCAAGTTCATTATCAGGAATGGGCATTCGAGGTGGTCCCTCCACTATTGCTTAGCTTGCCAATTGATGTTATACCTTTAGATCACTCGAGGTCACTCTGGTGCCTGATCTGTCTTTGATCCTATGATTCCCTCTTCCCCCTATTCTACCCCCACCCCCTCAACTTCCTGTTCCCCCATGACCAGCTCCCTTCCTCTTTACCCCCTCTATTCTTCCCAGGTCCCACTTCCCCCACCCCTCACCGTGTTCCCCATCCATTCAGAGGATCTTGTCTCCATCCTCTTCTCTTGGGTACTATGCATATATGCATATCTTTTAGGTTCTTTCCTGTTTCCCAGACTCTCTATCTGTGGAAGTGCAGACTGGCACTATCCTGATCCATATCTAAAATCCATATATGAGTGAGTACATACCATGTTTGTCTTTTTGTGACTGGGTTACCTCACTCAGGATGGTTTCTTCCAGTACTATCCATTTCCCTGCGAATTTCAAGATTCCATTGTTTTTTTCTGCTGAGTAATACTCCATTGTGTAAATGTACCACATTTTCTCTATCCACTCTTCAGTTGAGGGGCATCTAGGTTGCTTCCAGGTTCTGGCTATTACAAATAATGCTGCTATGAACATAGTGGAGCAGATGCCCTTGTTGTATGAACCTGCCTCATTTGGATAAATGCCTAAGAGTGGAATTGCTGGGTCTAGTGGTAGATTAATTCCCATTTTCCTGAGGAATCTCCATACTGATTTCCAAAGAGGCTGTATGAGTCGGCATTCCCACCAGCAGTGGAGGAGTGTTCCTCTCTCTCCACATCCTCTCCAGCATAAATTGTCTTCGGTGTTTTTGATTCTAGCCATTCTGACAGGAGTAAGATGGTATCTCAGAGTTGTTTTGATTTGCATTTCCCTGATGGCTAAGGATGCTGAGCACTTTCTTAAGTGTCTCTTGGCCATTTTAGCCTCCTCTACTGAGAATTCTCTATTTAGCTCTGTACCCCACCTTTTAATTGGATCCTTTGGTGTTTTGGAGACTTGTTTCTTGAGTTCTTTGTAAATTTTGGAGATTAGCCCTCTGTCAGATGTAGGGTTAGTGAATATCTTTTCCCATTCTGTGGCCTGCCTTTTTGTCTTGTGGACTGTGTCCTTTGCCTTACAGAAGCTTTTTAGTTTCAGAAGGTCCCATTTGTTAATTGTCGATCTCAGTGCCTGTGCCACTGGTGTTATGTTTAGGAAGTGGTCTCCTGTACCAACTCGTTGAAGAGTATCTCCCACTTTCTCTTCTAAAATTTCAGTGTGGCTGGATTTATGTTGAGATCTTTGATCCATTTGGACTTAAGTTTTGTACAAGGCGATAAACATGGATCTATCTGCAGTCTTCTGCATACCAGTACCCAGTTATGCCAGCACCGTTTGTTGAAGATGCTTTCTTTTTTCCATTGTATAATTCTAGTTTCTTTGTAAAAAAATTAGGTACTCATAGGTGTGTGGGTTAAAATTAGGGCTTTCGATTCGGTTCCATTGGTCTACCTGCCTATTTTTGTGCCAATACCAAGCTGTTTTCAGGACTATAGCTCTATAATAGAGCTTGAAGTCAGGTATGGTGATGCCTCCTGAAGTTCCTTTATTGTATAGGGATGTTTTGGCTATCCTGGGCCTTTTGTTTTTCCATATAAAGTTGATTAATGTTCTTTCCAGGTCCTTGAAGAATTGTGATGGAATTTTGATAGGGATTGCATTGAATCTATAGACTGCTTTTGGCAAGATTGCCATTTTTATTATGTTGATCCTACCAATCCAAGAGCATGGGAGATCTTTCCATTTTCTGGTATCTTCTTTGATTTCTTTCTTCAAAGACACAAAGTTCTCGATATACAGGTCTTTCACTTCCTTGGTTAACATTATCCCCAGATATTTGATGCTGTTTTTGGCTATTGTAAAAGGTGATGTTTCTCTGATTTCTTTCTCAGTCACTTCATCATCTGTATATAATAGGGCCACTGATTTTTTTGAGTTTACCTTGCATCCTGCCACATTGCTGAAGGTGTTTATCAGCTCTAGGAGTAACCTTGTGGAGTTTTTTGGGTCACTTATGTAAACTATCATATCATCTGCAAATAGTGAAAGTTTGACTTCTTCTTTTCCTATTTGTATCCCCTTTATCTCCTTTTGTTGTCTTATTGCTGTAGCTAGAACTTCAAGTACAATATTGAAGAGATATGGAGAGAGTGGACAGCCTTGTCTTGTTCCTGATTTTAGAGGAATTGCTTTGAGTTTCTCTCCATTTAGTTTGATGTTAGCTGTTGGTTTACTGTATATTGCTTTTATTATATTCAGGTACTTTCCTGTTATCCCTGATCTCTCTAGGACCTTTATCATGAAGGGGTGCTGGATTTTGTCAAAGGCTTTTTCAGCATCTAGTGAGATGATCATGTGGTTTTTCTTTCGCAGATTGTTAATATGGTGGATTACATTGATAGATTTTCTAATGTTGAACCGTCCCTGCATACCTGGAATGAAGCCTACTTGATCATGGTGGATGGTTTTTCTGATGTGTTCTTGAATCCGGTTTGCAAGTATTTTATTGAGTATTTTTGCATCAATGTTCATGAGGGAAATTGGTCTATAGTTCTCTTTCTTAGTTGTGTCTTTGTGTGGCTTGGGTATCAAGGTAATTGTAGCCTCGTAGAAAGAGTTTGGCAGTGAGCCTCCTGCTTCTATTGTGTGGAATACTTTGACGAGTATTGGAATGAGCTCTTCTTTGAATTTCTGGTAGAATTCTGCACTGAAGCCATCTGAGCCTGGGCTTTTTTTGGTTGGGAGACTTTTGATGACTGCTTCTATTTCATTAGGGGTTATAGGTCTGTTTAGATTGTTTATCTGTTCTTTATTTAGTTTTGGCAAGTGATATCTATCCAGGAAATTGTCCATTTCCTTTAAATTTTCAAATTTTGTGGAGTACAGATTTTCAAAGTATGCCCTGATGATTCTCTGGATTTCCTCAGAGTCCGTTGTTATGTCCCCTTTTTCATCCCTGATTTTGTGAATTAGCATGTTCTCTCTCTGTCTTTTGGGTAGTTTGGACAGAGGTTTGTCTATTTTGTTGATTTCTCAAAGAACCAACTCTTTGTTTCATTGATTCTTCTCAGTGTTTTCCTGGTTTCTACTTGATTGATTTCAGCCCTCAATTTGATTATTTCCTGGCGTCTGCTCCTCCTGGGGGAGTTTGCTTCTTTTTGTTCTAGAACATTCAGCTGTGCTATTAATTCTCTAGTATGACTGTTCTCCAGTTTTTTCATGTGGGCATTTAGTGCTATAAACTTTCCTCTCAGCACTGCTTTCAAAGTGTCCCATAAGTTTGTGTATGTTGTGTCTTCATTCTCATTGAAATTGAGGAAGTCTTTAATTTCTTTTTTTATTTGTTCCTTTACCCAGGCATGGTGCAATTGTGCATTGTTCAATCTCCATGAGTTTGTAGGGTTTCTGCGATTTGTGTTATTGTTGAATTCTAATGTTAATGCATGGTGGTCTGATAAGATGCAGGGGGTTATTCCAATTTTTTTGTATCTGTGGAGATTTGCTATGTTTCCTATTATGTGGTCAATTTTAGAGAAGGTTCCATGTGGTGCCGAGAAGAAGGTATATCCCTTTGTATTTGGGTGGAGTGTTCTATAGATGTCTGTTAAACCCAGTTGGGTCATAACTTCTATTAATTCTTTTGTTTCTTTGTTAAGTTTCTGTCTGGAGGTCCTGTCTAGCGGTGAGAGCGGAGTGTTGAAGTCTCCTACTATTAGTGTGTGAGATTTTATGTGCATTTGGATCACCAATCAATGGTCATTAATATCCCTCAATGTCAACGGCCTCAACTTGCCTATAAAAAGACACAGACTAGCAGAATGGATACAAAGACAGAACCCTTCCTTCTGCTGCATGCAAGAAACACATCTCAACACCAAAGACAGATGTTATCTCAGAGTAAAGGACTGGGAAAAGATCTTCCAATCAAACGGCCCCAAGAAACAAGCGGGCGTAGCAATCCTAATATCTAACAAATTAGACTTCAAATTAAAATCAATCAAAAGAGATGAAGAAGGGCACTTCATATTCATCAAAGGAAAAATACATCAAGAGGAAGTCTCGATTTTAAACATCTACGCCCCAAATACAAAGGCACCTACATTCGTGAAAGAAACATGTTTTAAAAGGATGTCTGGTGCTCACGGCAAGTCCTTATGCCTCTTATTGGTCTCTGTCAGTGTTGATGCAACAGAACTACATCAAATGTCAAACGAAGTATCAAGAGCCTTTGTAACAGGGTTGTGCCTGAAGTGTACCTATCCTGGAATCACCACATTTCTCTGTTTGGCTTCTATTAAAAGTGTATGTTTTGACCTGGCGGAGGTGCTGCATGCCTTTAATCCTAGCACTAGGGAGACAGGGGCAGGAGGATCTCTGTGAGTTTGAGGCCAGCCTCCTCTATACAGTGAGTTCAAGGACTGTCTCGAAAAACCAAAAGGAAATACATAAACAAATGAAGTGTATATTTTGAACCATCTTCCACAATCAGTTATGTTTTATTGAAGTCAGCACATAACCACAATGGCATTTAGCAGACAACTTTGGGCTTTTTAAAACCTATTTTATTCTATTTATTTTGTACGTGTTGGTGTGTATGTGAGAGCTGGGTGAGTGGGGTGAGTGTTGAGGTTCTCACCTGTCCTGGCTGGGATGTTCTCCACTGACAACCTAATGGAGTTCCTGACTGGATGTGAAGATGCTCTCTGTATTGACTCCCAGATGCCACTGCTGTCCATTGGCTACCTGAGATAAAGTTTCATTCAGTAGTTTAGGCTAGACTCCATCTAATGGCAGTCTTCTTCAGCCTCCTTATTTCTGGGACAATCTCCAGCCACCATTCTGACCAGCTTCCACATATTTTCACACTTATTTATTTCTATTTGGGAGTATTTGTCCTGGACACATGTTGAGGTGGAGAACAACCAGGAGCGACTTTCTCTCCCACATGGAGGTTCTGGTAACTGAACTTAGATAGTAAGTCTTAAGATAAACACCATTGCCAGTGGTGCCCTTTCACTACACAGGCCCCTTGGTAAATGAAAAACATGTTTTCTTTTTATTTTTATTTCAGACAGTCTCACAATAATGTTTTGCATTGTCTAGAATACCATTTGTATACCTGGCAGGACTCAAGTCACAGGGATCCTTCAACTTCTGTCTCATGGGTATTGGGAATAAAAGTGTGGTCCACCACACCCTACCCTACCCAGGGTCAGGTTCCTCTTCTCCATCCAGTTTGCCTCCTGGGGAACCAATTGTGGCTTTTCCTTCAAGCCACTGTTCTTTGTTTCTATTTAATTTAGAAAAAGCTATTTCCCAGGGCAGTGATGGCACGTGCCTTTAAAGCCAGCACCTGGGAAGCAGAGGCAGTCTGGAAAAAGACAATTTCCGTTACCTCAGGCTGTCCTGAACTTGCTGGGTAGCTGAGCATGACCTTGAACTGTTCCTTCCCCAGCTTCCCTCTTCTGTCTTCTCAGACCTGCCACATTAGATGACAGAGAAAGGAGCTCAGCCTGGAACTCCAGAACACACTCGGTTATGACAATCAAAATTTCACCTTATTGTCTTACTGGGTTTTTTTTTTGTTTGTTTGTTTGGTTGGTTGGTTTTTTTTTGGCTGGCAGGCCCCATTGCCAGATTTTTTTATTATTATTTATTTTTAAGTTTAAATTTAGATTAGAAACAAGGTTGCTTCACAAGTCAGTTCCAGGTCCCTTTCCCTCCCCTCCTCCCGTGCCCTGCCCCCAACCGCCCCCCATTATCCCCTGATTTCCCCAGGGAGGGTGAAGCCCTCCATGGGGGTGTCCATAGTCTGTCATTTCATCCAGGGCAGGGCCTAGACTCTCCCCCAAGAATTCAGGGTGAGAGTGCATCTCACATTGTTGGATGGGAGTCCAAAGTCCATGTGTATACTCGGGATAAATACTGATCTACTGCCCAAGGCTCAATAGATTAGCTAGGCCTCCTCACTGACACCCCCATTCAGGGGGTCTTGATCAGTCCCATGCTGGATTCCCAGGCTGATGCCTGGGATTCAAGAGTTAACCCTTGTCAGGTCAGCTGTTTCTGGGGGTTAAACCAGCCCAGTCTTAATCCCTTTGGTTATCAATCCTCCCTCTCTGTTACTGGCTTTCTTGAGTTCTGCTCAGTGCTTAGCTATGGGAGTCTGCCTCTTCTTCCATCAGCCACTGAATGAAGGTTCTAATGTTTCCCAGACTCTCTGCCCATGGGATTGTAGGCTGGCACTCCCCAGATCTATGTCTAAATGCCATATATGAGAGAGTACATGCCATGTTTCTCTTTTTGTGACTGCGTTACCTCACTCAGGATGGTTTCTTCTAGTGTCATTCATTTCCCTGCAAATCTCAGGATTCCATTGTTTTTTTTTCTGCTGAATAGTACTCCACTGTGTAAATGTACCACATTTTCTCTATCCACTCTTCAGTTGAGGGGCATCGAGGCTGCTTCCAAGTTCTGGCTATTACAAATAATGCTGCTATGAACATAGTGGAAAAGACATCCTTGTTGTATGAATGGGCATCTTTTGGATATATGCCTAAGAGTGGAGTTGTTGGGTCTTGTGGTACGTTTATTCCCATTTTTCTAAGGAATCTCCATACAGATTTCCAAAGTGGCTGAACAAGTTGGCACTCCCACCAGCAATGGAGGAGTGTTCCCCTTTTACCACATCCTCTCCAGCATAAATTGTCGATGGTGTTTTTGATTTTAGCCATATTGTCAGGAGTGAGATGGTATCTCAGAGTTGTTTTGATTTGCATTTCCCAGATGGCTAAGGATGTTGAGCACTTTCTCGAGTGCCTCTCGGCCATTTTAGACTCCTCTATTGAAAATTCTTTATTTAGTTCTGCAGCCCACTTTTTAATGGGATCCATTGGTGTTTTGGAGACGTGCTTCTTGAGTTCTTTTTAAATTTTGGAGATCAACCCTCTGTCAGATGAGGGGTTAGTGAATATTTTTTCCCATTCTGTGGGCTGCCTTTTTGTCTTGCTGACTGTGTCCTTTGCCTTACAGAAGCTTCTCAGTGTTAGGAGGTCCCATTTATTAATTGTTGATCTCACTGTCAGTGCTACTGGTATTATGTTCAGGAAGCTGTCTCCTGTACCAATTCATTCAAGGGTACCACCCACTTTCTCTTCTAAGAGGTTCAGTGTGGCTGGATTTATGTTGAGGTCTTTGATCCATTTGGACTTAAGGTTTGTGCATGGTGATAAACATGGATCTATCCGCATTCTTCTACATGCCAGCCTCCAGTTATGCCAGCACCATTTGTTGAAGATGCTTTCTTTATTCCATTGTATATTTTTAGCTTCTTTGTCAAAGATCAGATGTTCATACGTGTGTGTGTGTGTGTGTTAATATCAGGGTTTTCGATTCCATTGGTCTACCTGTCTATTTTTGTGCCAATATAAAGCTGTTTTTAGTACTATAGCTCTATAATAGAGCTTGAAGTCAGGGATGGTGATGCCTCCGGACGTTGCCTTGTTGAACAGGGTTATTTGGCTATCCTGGGTCTTTTGTTTTTCCATACAAAATTGATTATTGTTCTTTCAAGGTCTGTGAAGAATTGTGCTGGGATTTTAATGGGGATTGCATTGAATCTGTAGATTGCTTTTGGCAGGATTGCTATTTTTACTACATTGATCCTACCTATCCAAGAGCATAGGAGATCTTTCCATTTTCTGAGGGCTTCTTTAATTTCTTTCTTTAAAGATTCAAAGTTCTTGTGATACAGGTCTTTCGCTTGTTTGGTTAGCGTTACCCCAAGCTATTTTATGTAGTTTGTGGCAATTGTAAAGGGTGATGTTTCTCTGATTTCTTTCTCAGGCCTTTTATCATCTGTATATAGCAGGGCTACTGATTTTCTTGAGTTGATCTTGTAGCCTGCCACTTTGCTGAAGGTGTTAATCAGCTGTAAGAGTTCCCTGGTAGAGTTCTTTGGGTCATTGATGTAAACTATCATATCATCTGCAAACAGTGAAAGTTTGACCTCTTCCTTCCCAATTTGTATCCCCTTGATCTCCTTTTGTTGTCGTATGGCAATGGCTAGAACTTCAAGTATAATGTTGAAAAGGTATGGAGAGAGTGGACAGCCTTGTCTTGTTCCTGATTTTAGAGGAATTGCCTTGAGTTTCTGTCCATTTAGTTTGATGTTGGCTGTTGGTTTACTGTATATAGCTTTTATTATGTTTAAGTATGTTCCTGTTATCCCAGATCTCTCCAAGACCTTCATCATGAAGGGGTGTTAGATTTTGTCAAGGGCTTTTTCAGCATCTAGTGAGATGATCATGTGATTTTTGTTTTCCAGCTTGTTTATATGGTGGATTATGTTGATGGATTTTCGTATGTTGAACCATCCCTGCATCCCTGGGATAAAACATACTTGATCATGGTGAATGATCATTTTGATGTGTTCTTGGATCCAATTTGCCAGTATTTTATTGAGTATTTTTGCATCAATGTTCATGAGGAATATTGGTCTGAAGTTCTCTTTCTTAGTTGTGTCTTTGTGTGGCTTGGGGATCAAGGTTATTGAAGCCTCATAGAAAGAGTTTGGCAAAGACCCTTCTGCTTCTATTGTGTGGAATACTTTGAGAAGAATTAAGAATTGGTATAATGTTCTTTGAATTTCTGGTAGAATTCTGCACTGAGACCATCTGGACATGAGCTTTTTTTTGGTTGGGAGACTTTTGATGACTGCTTCTATTTCCATAGGGGTTATAGGTCTATTTAAATTGCTAATCTGTTCTTGATTTAATTTTGGCAAGTGATTGCTATCCAGGAAGTCGTCCATTTCCTTTAAATTTTCGAATTTTGTGGAATACAGGTTTTCAAAGTATGACCTGGTGATTCTCTGAATTTCCTCAGAGGCTGTTGTTATGTACCCCTTTTCATTTCTGATTTTGTTAATTTGCATGTTCACTCTCTGCTGTTTGGTAAATTTGGACAAAAGTTTGTCTATCTTGTTGATTTTCTCAAAGAACCAACTCTTCGTTGCATTGATTCTTTGTATTGTTTTCCTAGTTTCTACTTTATTGATTTCAGCCCTCAATTTGATTATTTCCTGGCATCTACTCCTCCTGAGAGAGTTCGCTTCTTTGTGTTCTAGAGCTTTCAGCTGTGCTGTTAATTCTCTAGTATAACTATTCTCCAGTTTCTTCATGTGGGCACTTAGTGCTATGAACTTCCCCTGTAGCACTGCTTTCAAAGTGTCCCATAGGTTTGGGTGTGTTGTGTCTTCATTCTCATTGAATTCTAAGAAGTCTTTAATTTCTTTTTTTATTTCTTCTTTGACCCAGGAATGGTACAGTTGTGCAATATTCAATTTCCATGAGTTTGTAGGTTTTCTGCAATTTGTGTTGTTGTTGAATTCTAATTTTAAAGCATGCTGGTCTGATAAGATACATGGAGTTATGCCAATTTTTTGAAGCTGCTGAGGTTTGATATGTTGCCAAGTATGTGGTCGATATTTGAGAAGGTTCCATGTGGTGGTGAGAAGAAGGTATATTCTTTTTTATGTGTATGCAATGTTCTATAGATGTCTGTTAATCCCATTTGGGTCATTACTTCTATTAGACCCTTTGCTTCTTTGTTGAGTTTCTGTCTGGTATTCCTGTCTAGTGGTGAGAGTGGTGTATTGAAATCTCCCACTGTAAGTGTGTGGGGCTTTATATGTTATTTAAGTTTTAGTAATGTTTCTTTTACGAATGTGGATGCCTTTGTATTTGGGGCATAACTGTTCAGGATAGACACTTCATCTTGGTGGATTTCGCCTGTGATGAGTATGTAATGACCTCCTTCATCTCTTTTGATTGATTTTATTTTAAAGAGACAGGGTTTCTCTGTATTACTTTGAAGCCTGTCCTGGAACGCGCTCTGTAGACCAGGCTGTCCTCGACTGCAAAAGATCCGCCTGCCTCTCCCTCCCCAGGGCTGGGATTAAAGGTGTGTGCCACCAACACCCAGCTCTGTTGTCTTACTTTTTACCTATTATCAGACACAGATAAAACCTGAGCTGACTCTTACTCAGAACAATGTGGGAAACATATGAATAAAATTCAGCCAGCTGAAGGAAGGATGAGGCTGGAGGATTGTGGAGATTCCAAAACAAGATCATCCGTCCCAGAAGTCATTCATGAGCCAAGAGCATAAGGAAGTAAATAAATGAATGAATTACGAAGTCAGTGTTGTGAAGGGAATCCGTGCGTGGACTCCTGATACTCATCCTAGGGTCTGAACTGTCTTTGTTTCTTCGTGACCCTTGGAGCTTTGGTTGAAAGTGAATTGAGAAAGAAGTTCCATAGAAGATTAAATGGGTAGAGCAAAATCATCCAGTCAGATGGCAACTTTTGTTGGTGGTGCAGCTGCTCAGGGGTGAGAGGAGAAAGTTCTGTAAAAGTGACATTAGAGCCAGAGAAGACACTCGGAGCTTCGGAGCCTGTCACCACTGTCCAGATCAGGTAAGTCCTTTACCTCCATCAGGACACCCGAACTACTTCAGAGACATTTTAGACATAAGACAGCATGGGGCATCCTCCAGTCTGTCTCTTCATGGACAGGTAGAAGACACCGGGCTTCAAAACCCAGGTTCACTTTCTTCTCTAGTGTCCTCTGTGCTTGCTTGGTTTAATTTCGGCTGTTGAGACAGGGGGGTTTCACTGTGCTGCACAGGGTCTCCTAGACATGGCCAGAATGCTGCACTAGGTTGGGGATCAAGATCCTCCTGCCTTGGCCTCCTAAGTGCTGGAACAGCCTGCATGCTCCACAGTGTTCTGGTTCATCTCAAGTAATTGTCTTTTTTTGTTGTTGTTGTATTGGTTTTGGTTTTGGAGACAGGGTTTCTCTGTGGCTTTGGAGGCTGACCTGGAACTAGCTCTTGTAGATCAGGCTGGTCTTGAACTCACAGAGATCTGCCTACTTCTGCCTCCTAATTGCTGGGACTAAAGGTGTGTACCACCACTGCCCAGTATCTAAAACTTTTATATATTTTTATGAACTGCAAAAAAAAATCATGTAAACTTCAGAGATCCACCTGCACTCTGAGTAATTCAGCTACGTGTTATGACCCGGGCTTTAAAATTCTCTCCATGACTGAAGAGATGGCAAAGCTGATGAGACACCGCTCTGGCTGTTCTTCTATAACCTGGGTTCCAGTCCCAGGACCCACATCATAGATCACAGGCATTTGTAAGGTATATAAAGCCTTCTGTTGAGGTGGGCACTTCAAGAAAATAATGCACATGCATACATGCAGTTCCAATAGCCATATGCCAAAATCAATATTATTATTTTAAAATTGAAATTGCCGGGCGATGGTGGTGAACACCTTTAATCCCAGCATTTGGGAGGCAGAGGCAGGTGGATCTCTGAATTCGAGACCAGCCTGGTCTACAAGAGCTAGTTTCAAGACAGCCTCCAAAGCCACAGAGAAACCCTGTCCCTCGAAAACCCCCAAAAACAAAAAATAAAAATAAAATTCCTGGGCTGAAGAGATGTCTCAGCCTTTAAAGGCTAGGTTCACAACCAAAAATATAAAAATAAAATTCCTTTAAGAGGCTAGCTGGAATAAGTTTTTGTTTGTATGTTAGTCTTGATTTAGTTCTGTTTTTTGTTTGTTTGTTTGTTTACTTGATTTTTTTAGAGACAGGGTTTTTCTGTTGCCCTGGACCTCACACTGTTGACACTGTGGCCTTGAACTCACAGAGATCTACTTGCATTTGCCTCTTGAGTGCTGGGATTAAAGGCATGTGCCAAGACAGCCCAAAGATTTCGGTGTTTTCTTTTTTTTTAATGAGAAATGACATACACTGTAATTTAGGTAAGTTTTAGGTTGTTCAGTTCTTTGAGGGCTTTTGAGGCATGGCTTCACAGAGCCTAGACTGTTTTTATGTGTCTGGCTGTTTAGCTCTGTCTCTGCTACTGTTGGTTTCAGTTACCAAGAGAGACCACAACTGTGTAATATCTTGGATCTCACTCTGTAGATCAGCCTGGCCTTGAACTCACTGAAATCCACCTGCCTCTGCCTTCCAAGAGGTGTGATTAAAGGCGTATGCCAACACCTTTGATATGGTCTTCCTTTGTTTCCTTTTTTTTTCTTTTTTGGTTTCTCTGACTTTGGAGACTGTCCTGGACTAGCTCTTGTAACCAGGCTGGTCTCAAACTCACAGAGATCCGCCTGCCTCTGCCTCCCCAGAGCTGGGATTAAAGGCGTGCACCTCCACTGTCCCGCTTCATTTTGCTTAATGTGTTTGTAATCCCAGGAATTAGACTTCATGGGTTGCAGTTTTGTTCTTTGATTGAAATAGAAAATTGTAGGCTGGGCGTTGGTGGTGCATGCCTTTAATCCCAGCACTCGGGAGGCAGAGGCAGGTGGATCTCTGTAAGTTCGAGACCAGCCTGGACTACCAAGAAAGTTCCAGGACAGCCTCCAAAGCCACAGAGAAATCCTGTCTCGAAAAAACCAAAAGAAAAAAATAGAAAATTGTTTTGTTTAATTTTTTTTTATTTTTAACACTTTTTTACAGGCGGGCATTGGTGGCGCATGCTTTAATCCCAGCACTCCAGAGGCAGAGGCAAGAGGATCTCTTAGTTCGAGACCAGCCTGGTCTACCGAGTGAGTTCCAGGACAGGCTCCAAAACAATACAGAGAAACCCTGTCTCAAAACAAACAAACAAACAAACAACACTTTTTATTATATATTTAAATTAGAACCAAGCTTACTTCCCATGTCAGTCCTAGTTCCCTCTCCCTCCCCTCCATGCCCACTCCCCCCCCACCAACCCCCCCCAGTCCCCCATCCAGTCCCTACTCCATTCCCCAGGGAGGGTAAGGCCCTCCATGGGATCTCTAGAGTCTATCATTTCGTTCCAGGGAGGGCTCAGGCCCTCCCCCAAGTGTCCAGATTGAGAGAGCATCCCTCATGGTGGGATGAACACCCAAAGTCCATTTGTATGCCAGGGATAAATACTGATCTACTACCTAAAGCCCCATAGATTGCCTGGGTGTCCTCACTGACACCTACATCCAGGGGGTCTGGATCAGTCCCAGGCTGACTTCTCAGCCATCAGTCTAGGGTCCAAGATCTCCCGCTTGTTCAGGTTAGCTGGTTCTCTGGGTTTCACCAGCCCAGTCTTGACCTCTTTGCTCATCACTCCTCCCTCTCTGTCATTGGGTTCCAGGAGTTCAGTTCAGTGTTTAGCTGTAGATGTCTGCCTCTGCTTCTGTCTGTCACTGGATGGTATGTAAGATAGTCATCAAAATCATTATTAGGGAGGGGCATTTAAAGTAGTCTCTCCACTACTACTTAGGTTGCCAGTTGGTGTCATCCTTGTAGATCTCTGGAGTTCTCACAAGTGCCAAATCTCCCCTCAAATCTAGAATGACTCCCTCTATTATGGTATCTCTCATCCTACTCTCCTCTATTCTTCCCCCAACTCAACCTTCCTGATACCTTGTTTAATTTTTTTGAGACAGGGTTTCTCTGTTTAGCCCTGGCTGTCCTACAACTCACTCAGTAAGCCATGCTGATGTGCCTCTGCCTCTCAAGGTTGGGATTAGAGGCATGTGCCATCACCACCCACCTAATTGAATTTATATCATTATCTTGAAAAACAAGCCAGGGGATGATTTCGTTAAGAGGGGCCCCAAGACAGTGGTACTTGGGACAGTGCCTGTGGGAAAACAATGACTTCTACTTGGTCAATTTGACAAGTTCATACCTCAAGCTAACATAAAAAGAAGCCAGGAATCCTAACACTAGAGATGTGAGGAAGCCAATTCCATGTTCTAGGAAAGCATGGGGTCCAAGAGTAACTTTGTCTCTCTGTAAAATAAAAGGGAATGATTGAGTTGAATGCAGCTCAGTGGAAGAGCGCTGGTCTACAATGGGCCAGCATCTGATCACAGCCCAGTACCAAACAACCTCAGTCAAAACCAAGGGAACCCATCAATAGAATTGTTTTTGAAATCTCTATTACTCGCCTGGCCTCAAACTACTATAAACTAGATTGGATGGGATCATCCTGCATCTGCCTCAAAAGTAATGAAATTTTAGTCTCTTGCCAACCAGACTGACTTCATGCAGGACTTGAAAGGCAAATGCTTGAATGACAACACACTGAGCAATAAGGTCACATCAGATTGGCTAGTGTAAAATTCTAGGATCTTAGGGTGAGTTGAGTTCAGCCTTGACTACACAACTAGCTGTAGGCAACATAGTGAAAACCTGTCTCAACAAAAACAAGTTGATACAAAGACAGAACCTTCCACCAGCCCTCCAAACAAACACCTAGTGCACTCTCTACTACAGAGTAGTATGATATAGCTAGGTGCCACAAACCAGGATCTAAATCTTTGAAAATTAAAGCAAGCACACATTTCACAGATTCTCTAGGCAGAATCAGTTAGTTGAAAGCATAATATGGGTAGGGTGAGCACATAACATTCCCATTGTCCCTAAGAGGTGGTTAGTGTCCTTTTTGCCAGAAGGAATGGAGCTCAGATTTTTCCTTTCTGGATTCATCCTTCCAAAGGGTATGGGATTCAGAGTGAAATGACTGTGATGACTAACCCCAAGTCTCCAAGGCCAGAGTGATGACAGATGTTCACTGAGGGGGAGAAAGCTTCCTAAGAAAGACTCTGACAATATGTTCTCTCCCAAATTCTCCCCAGCTGGGATCATCTCCCTAAACTCAGAATGAATTTCCAGGACCCTCTCACACTCCTGCAGCTGGCAGCACAGAGCCTGGTAAAGAATGAAACCTTGGCCAAGTCTGTTCTGCAGGACCTGCCAAATGATCTCTTTCCCCCACTGTTCAAGGAGGCCAACACTCAGAGAAAAGCAAGTTTGATTAAGGTCCTGGTGGCACAGTGGCCCTACCCTCATCTTCCTGTTGGGTTGCTGATGAGCAACCCCACCTTGGAGACCCACCAGGCTATGTTGGATGGGGTAGACACATGGCTGAGACGAAGGTTTTGCCCCAGGTAAGCAATAACCATATAATGCCAAATAGCACACCCTGGGGTATATGGAAGAAACTTCTGGGCTCAGTGAGTATGGGGCCAAAGGTGGGCCAGACACTTTTGCTGGTATATTGGGTGAGGCCATGGCAGCTGTTGAGCCCACATAGCAAGCATCAATTAAGTTTGAGATGCCTCTTGGAGTCGATGTAGTCAAAGGAGAATGACCCTGTCCCTGTGTCTCCACCAGGTAATGGAAATAAGAGCTGAGAGAACTCCAGAGCTACTGAATGGAGGGAAACAGGACAGATGTAGCACATGTAGCTAAGGCTAAGAATTATAGCATGGCCAACTTGAGGTTCTGTGTTGGAGACCCAACACTGAAAACCACCAATATGAAGAAGACAGAGCAGACTGGAGGAGGGGGACTCCATCAGAGATGGAGAAAACAGTTTTGGGTTCAATTTACCTTCTGTCACTTCACTTTTATCCACAGAGGGCAGAAGCTTCAAGTGGTTGACTTGAGGAACGTCCAAGGAAAGAATTACCGCTCTACATCCATACTGAAGCATCGTTTGGAGGTCGTCACTGAACTTCAGCTCCCCCAGGACGAATACCAGACACAGCTGTTGCAGTGGATAGAGAAGAGAAAGGCTTCCCTGCAGCTGTGCTGTGTGAAGCTGACAATTGGGACATTATCATTCCACAGTGTCAGGAACGTCTTAAAATTTTTACAGCCAGAGTTCATCGAGGAGTTGGAATTGAATACAGTGTGGAGTCTCTCCACACTGGCAAAGTTTGTACCTTACATCACAAAGATGAAGAGTCTTCACAAAGTGCTGCTAGTACGTGTCTTCCAAGGAAGGACATTTCCTGACACAGAGGAGAAGCATGTCTCCAAAGTCATTTCTCTCTTTTCCAAACTCAGCCTTCTGCAGGATCTCACCATAGAGGATGTCTACTTCCTCAATGACCACGTGGCACAGTTGCTTAGGTAAGAAAGATGGAGAGCAGTTTCTGCTACCAGGGAAAATCTTTCTTTTCTACATGAGAGAGTAGCAGGCACCTGGATTCTGCAGAGCACTGTGCATTTCACAATGAATATGTAAGGGTGATCTTATCCCATGTGAACTGATTCAAGGGCCCTCATGGCCACGTATAAAGCTGAACAATGAAGTGGCATGGGCTGTCTGGACAGAGCCGCCATGGTAGGACAATCCTGTGAGTTAGGTCTAGTGAGGGTGGGTTGCAGTTTCCTCCAGAGCAATCCTGTCTGATCTAATGTGGAGGAACAGGACAAAGAAGAGGGTATGCACAGGGAGGGGAGGACTCAGACATATGCAGTTTCCCAGGTGAGCCCTGTGTTTAGATCTGGGAGAACCCATCCCAGTCTGCCCCTAATTCCCAAACAGTGTAAGCCTCTATTGAGAGCAGGAGTGGACTAAGTGGACAGGAAGTGGAAAAGCTGAGGTTGAGTCAGTCAGTGCTGAAGAGTGAACAGGTGCAGACATTGTGACAAGGAGTCGATGATTCTTCAGGAGGCAACCTGACTTGTGGCCATGTGGGTCCCTTCTTTCTCTTCCTGTGGGCCCTGTAGCCTAATGGTATCCATAGCAACTGTGGGTGTCTGCTTATCACTGAAGAACAGGAAAGGTAGCTGTGGAATGTGCCATCCCACCCTGAAGGTGATGCCCCAGGGTGAAAGGGGTGTGACCTGAGTAAGTGGAATCCAATGGGCAAAGACTGTGTTCATTGCAATCCCATGGCCACACTCACCCTGGCTATGTGGTCCCCTCTACCTCTACTATAAACTCACCAGTATGTTTCAAACGGTCTCTCCTTAGGTGCCTGACGACTCCCTTGGCGTGCCTAACCATCTCTCTCTGCAAGTTCTCACAGTCAGACTTGGATTCCTTTGCCCAGTGGAATCACTCCAGACTTAAACACCTTCAGTTGAGAGGCCTCATTTTAAGTGATTTGGATTTCACGCCTCTCAGAATTTTCTTAGAGAGTGTCGCAGACACCCTGCAAACCCTGAAAATAAAAGACTGTGGGATGAAGGATGCTGACATCAGGGTCCTTCTTCCTGCCCTGAGCCAACTCTCCCAGCTCACCACCATCAATCTCATCGACAATGACTTCTCCACAGATGTGCTGAGAGAACTTTTGCACCACACTGCCAACCTCAGACAGCTGACTAGGGAGCTGTACCCAGCTCCTAAGGAGGTCTATGATGACTCTGGCTATATCCAAGTAGAAGAATTTTCCCAACGTTGTGCTGAGCTCAAGGACACACTCTTCTCTATAAGGCAGTTCAAGGCACTCCGCTTTGGGAGCACTGCCTGCTATGACTGTGGCCAACGTTATATGCATGAACTGGAGACCACGCTTTGTGAGTGCCCACTCTAAGTTCCCTCTGGGTAATAAGACATGTGTAAAGGGAAGCTTTTTCTTTGAGAGAAGCCTTCCCACCCACCTGGTTCTAGAGCCGCATCAGTCCCAAATAAACACACAGGAGGCTATATTAATTATGAAGCTGTTGGCCTTTGCTTGTTTCTTACTGGCTAGCTTTGACTTAAGTAATTACCCCATAATTGTTAATCTAACTATTTCTCTTACCGGAGAATAGTTCCGGGCTTCCTACCCCATGATGGTTACATCTCGAACTCCTCTGTGTTTCTCCTTCCCAGAATCCTCCTGGACTCCTAGTCCCACCTATCTAGATTCCTATTGGCTCAACAGTGCTTTATTAACAAATGTACAGGACTTCCCCCATCATCTCCTCTTTTCTGTTTAAACAAAAAGAAAGGTCTTAACTTTAACATAGTCAAATTATATATAATAGAACAGTTATCAAGTAAGAACATAGTTACAATATTTTAGCAAGATTTAAAGAAAATATCATCCATCCCATCCTTGTGAGTCCAAAGTTCTATATGTAGCTTATCTTTTATCATAACTAAGGAAAACTATAATTATAACTATCTGTCTTCAACTCCATCAAAGACCACAGAAGGATAATATGTAAACACTAGGATTGACAGAGATATCTTACTGCCTGGACAGTCACCCAAAGGTCCTCTGTAACGTTGGGGCATCCATCTTCAGCCCATAGGCCACAGTGTGTCCAGAAGATTTCTCAGCAAAGCAGGAAATTTCAAACTGTCCATCTGCATTGGCAGTCTGTCAGTCATTTTTCTGTGTCCTGCAGAAAGTCTCGTAGACTCTTCCATGAAGCAGGAACCCTGTAAGACTGAGTTCAGCAGTCACTTTCCTGTGGGTCCTGCATGTCCAGATTATACAACAACAGTCAAACAGTCTAGGCAAGAGCAATTTCTTGCCCAAATGGCTAATCTTGCCGTGTTGAAAGCAAACTCCATAACGAGTTTCTTGGATGCCCATCTCAGACGTAATTGGTGCTGCCAGGAGCAGACATTTCTCATTGTCAAGAAAAACCCTAAACCCTTTTAAATGCCATTTTCTGAAGGTCTTTGAAAGGTTTGAAGATTGCCTATCTATCTCAAATATATTTTTGTATATCTAGAAAACCTAACTTACCTAACTATAAGTTCTATTATAAGTAACTACCTATAGTCTGTATTCAATTATGCATTACATTTTAAAGGTCAGTATAAGCACAATACTTAATCAAGAGGAGAAATATACACATCACAAAATGGACCTTGAAGTTGTATCAATAAATGAAAAACAATAACCATATCATAACTCTCCTTTTTACCATTAAAAAGAGATTGGTTGTGATCATTAACCAATTATAAACAATCCCATTTAAATGAAAACAAAGATTTATAGACAAGATGGGAATTAGGATGTAGCTCATTCCAAACTGCTTCATGCTGGAAGGGGGCGCTGTTCATACCATGCGGATCATGACAAAACTCAGAAACCAGTATAAGTTCGTATTTTCGGGGTCTGTAAAGCTCCATCATCTTAGCTGTCTCAATTGTTGGAACACCTGGTCCATTGCTTCCGGGGGTCTTGGTTCGTCAAACCACAGAAGCCTGGAAGGAATCCTCAGCTTTTTATTTTCTGTAGAAACATAAATAAAAACTCCTTTTCCAAGTAACATATCCGTATACTTAAATTTTGAAGACAAGGTATTTTCAAAAGATATAAGTTGGATTAATTTAGCAGCATTTATAATCAAGTATACTTTAGTAGCAGTTCTTTCTTGAGCAAGCAAAAAAACTGAAAAACACAATAGCATACAGTATCCAGACTCTCTGTGTATTTTTCATTGTTACGTGGCTTATTTATTTATCTATTATTACTTTATTTATTTTACTTTTATTTATTTTTCTTTGAGACAGGGTTTATCTTTGGAAATCCGCCTGCCTCTGCCTCTGGAGTAAATCCTACCGGCGTGCGCCACCACAACACCGGCTTTTGTATTTATATACCACTTTGCCGTTTCATTTTCTCTCTCAATCTCACGTATATTTTTAAACACACTGTAAACCTTTAGAGGTTTTGTTCATCCAAGTCTGACTTTACTGTAAATCTTTACATTTTTCTGGCCACGTGTCTTATCTGTAAAACTGCGGCTGTTTTAAACTGCCGTTTCCAAGATGGCAGGCGTAAGCGTGATTCCAGTTTACCGCCTCAGTCCATGCTGGCATCCACCAAAAGCTTAAGCCAGTTTCTTGCTGCTAACAAAACAGAGCCCGCCTGAGAAAATGCTGCTACCAAAAATCTGTGCTTCTCTCTGTTCTTCTGTTTCTAAAATTCCTTTAAAGCTTTTGTCATTCTACGTGGAAATTCAATCCTGCTTCTGACAACCATTTTGTAAAGAGAAGCTTTTTCTTTGAGAGAAGCCTTCCCACCCACCTGGTTCTAGAGCCGCATCAGTCCCAAATAAACACACAGGAGGCTATATTAATTATGAAGCTGTTGACCTTTGCTTGTTTCTTACTGGCTAGCTTTGACTTAAGTAATTACCCCATAATTGTTAATCTAACTATTTCTCTTACCGGAGAATAGTTCCGGGCTTCCTACCCCATGATGGTTACATCTCGAACTCCTTTGTGTTTCTCCTTCCCAGAATCCTCCTGGACTCCTAGTCCCACCTATCTAGATTCCTATAGGCTCAACAGTGCTTTATTAACAAATGTACAGGACTTCCCCCATCAGACATGAATGCATAAGACAGGCCTCTCATCCAGAGGACTCCAGAACACATGGTTTTGAACATTGCTCAGCGCGATGGAAACAACCACGTGCAGTGAGCACAGAACAAGGAGGCTGACATTGCTGAGCACTCTGGCATAGTCAGGATGCATGTCTTGTGGAGAGAGGAAGAAGTCCTCCATTTCCAAATGGAGCTCCTGTCAGGAATGCCCCTGCAGGGCCTTTCTCCAGCAGACAAAGTGATGGTGAGATCCTGAGGACCAGATATTCTCTCTGTGCTGTGCTTCCCAGTCTTTAATCTGCTTCTGAAGATTGTGGTCCTTCAAAATAGTGATGTAGACAAAGCCAAGGTTTGAGGAAAGGGAGCGTTGATGAATGAGCATCAGACTGCAATCCAGGATACTCAGGCTAGGAGGGGCTGTGGGGACCTCAAAGATGGCCTAAGCAGAACAAAAGACAAAAGGCAAAAGAATAGGGGATGAGCAGGCTGGCCATGGACCCCTCATCCTCTTCCTGCCACTTAGAGGTTAATGGGGTCTCCAACAGATGCCAGCAAACCCAGCTTGTAGGTCACCTGACTGTGGGGCACTAAGCTTCAAGGTTCCCAACTCTGACTGGCTAACTGTACATTATGACCTCCAGGAGATGAGCAAAGGTCCATGTCCTGTCCTAAGTTATTGCCAGTTCCTAGAATCTGCATAATGAATTCCCAGTCATGCCTGTCTTTATTTTATTTTTTGGTTTTACATAACAGGGTTTCTCTGTGTAGCCTTGGCTGTCCTGAAACTAACTCTGTGGTTCAGGCTGCCCTCAAACTCAGAGATCTGCCTCCTGAGTGCTGGCAATGTATAGCTCAGGCTGGCCTCGAAGCTGTGATAGTCCTGCCTCTGCCTCCTTCAGCAAATGTTAAGGGCACCACAACTGTCCTGTCTCTGTTTTGTTAATGAGTCTTTGAGCCTCATCTTTGTGCTTGCTTATGTCTGTATAAGCAGATAGCAATAAAGAATGTCGTGTCCCAGGTTTTGTTTTTTCTTTATTCTTAGGGATACAAAATACAGGTAGTTAAGATTGCTCAATGAGTCATGCGTTGGTGGCGCACGCCTTTAATCCCAGCACTCAGGAGGCAGAGACAGGTGAATTTCTATGAGTTTGAGACCAGGCTGGTCTACAAGAGCGAGTTACAGGACAGCCTCCAAAGCCACAGAGAAACCATGTCTCAAAAAAAATTTTTTTACTCAATGGGTAAAGAGTACCTGGGGCCAACCTTGGCAATCTGAGTTTGATTCTGGACACCCATTTAATGGAAGGGGCATGCTGACTGCAACATTGACCTCTACCCTTCACAATCAGGTAATGGCAAAACCAAGAAAGGAAGGAAGGAAGGAAGGAAGGAAGGAAGGAAGGAAGGAAGAAAGAAAGAAAGCAGGCTGAGTAAGTTATGGGGAACGAGCCAGTTAGCACTGTCCTTCAACGGCATGTTTCAGTTCCTGCCCCAACTTCCCTTCAGTGATGGTCTTTTTGTTTGGTTGGTTTTTGGGTTTTTTTTTTTAGACAGGGTTCCTCTGTGGCTTTGGAGGCTGTCCTGGAACTACCTCTTGTAGCTCAAGTTCATCTTGAACTCAGAGATTCGAATGCCCTTTGCCTCCCAAGTACTGGGATTAAAGGCATGAACCACCATCTCCTGGCTCTAATTTACATGTCTTACTGAGAAGAACAACACATGTCCCCTGGACTCTAGTCCTTTATTAGGTGTCATTTGTAAAACACAATAATACAAGAGTCTCAAGTGTGCCAAAGGCCTCTTGTAACCAAAGTCATGGAATGGCTACAATGGCCCTTCAGCCAAACAATCACTGAAAATTCTTCAAGGTCAAAGTACTTCTAGAAAACAGCTGTCCCTTATAATGTCTACCCTAGATACAGTGACTCTTAAATTCATAAAGTACCAGTGAACCTCACAAGTAGTCAAGTATAGTCTCAGGCCTTTTATTTGGCCTAATTCACCTGTAAAGAGACAAGGACACAAACCAGGGTCTTCATGCCAAGCTCTAACCTGGGACCCCACCTTCATGCATTACCAAAGTTCTTCAGGATAACAGAATGACTGTAGTAGGAACATGGCCATGAGGACATTGCCCTCAGAGGGAGTCATGTCCCTCCCCCACATCTGTTTCATCTCTTCCAGTACAGCTTGGGCTGAAGGACCTGCATCTGACCCCTGGGCCTCTGCCTCAGCTGGTTGTAGCTACTGACTTTTGTGCCTCAGTCCATCAGAGAAAATAAAGTAATTATCATCCGGGAAACATATTTTCACGGATCCTAATCAGGTCTTCCCCTCCCAAACTGCGGTACTGTGGTACTGTGGCTAAGTGTCAGCAACCCCAGTCAAAGACTCATGGGGTGGGACATGAATGAGCTCCTGCCTTCACCCCATCTCTATTGCCTTCCACGTCTGGATGGCACATCGAATGCATCAGTCACATACTATCTAGGACATCTGGAGGACGAGCTGGGTGGGCACTGAGGGATCCAGTCAGGACTGGAAGGCACTTTCAGAAAAGGGTATTGGACATTTTGACACAGTTGAGTCATGGTGGCAAATACCTGCAGTTCCTGCGTTTGGGAGGGCAAGGCAGGAAGAGCATAAAATTCAAGGTCACCTTGACTTCCATTAGCTGCTATCTGCTAGCCTGAGAAACGTGATTAGCTAGTCTTCTATCGGAACTATACACATGACATCAAGAAGGCAAGCAAACAAAAATAAATTTCAGAGAAGGCAATAGCAAAACTCAGAATCCTAGAGGCTAGAGTCACTGCTTAAACTCCTGGAGATCTGTGACCACATGTAGACACCAAATTAATCCAAAACTAGGTACATAAATGGAAACTGAAAAAATTGAATAAAACTCTGTTGAGGAATGATTCAATTAATAAGCTAGTAACATTCAGGCTAGTCTTAGTTTTTCTGATTTTTTTTCCACAAAAGGAACAGTGTCCATCTAGACACAGATTTTAAAAAAATGGATATGTTACCTGTTAGGTGACAGTTATTGGTTGGGAGGAAGAATTGGGAGGAAAAGAGTGTTACTATTTCAGAGTTGGAAACGACCATGAGAGGGTCCTAAAGTCACTGTTTGCCCAGTCAGGCTCGGCATATTTTTATCAGCCCTTCTAACCAGAAACTTCCCTCCATTGTGCCCCACCATCATATACAGACACATTGGACACATGATGGTTCAGGAAATTCAGATTTGTGTGTCTTCAGGAGAACAGATTGAAGACATTGGCCTTGATTCTAAATGAAAATGTTTTGTTTCTTCAGTATGATTTTTGGGTTTGTTTGTTTTTGTTTGTTTCATGTTCTTTCTTTCTTTCTTTTTTTTTGAAACAGGGTTTCTTTGGAGCATATCCTCGCCCTTACATTGTAGACCAGGATGGCCTCAAACTCACCAAGAACTGCCAGACTCTGTCTCCCAAGTGATGGGATTAAAGGCATAGACCAACATCGACAAACATTTGGTATGATTTTTGTTTTGTTTTGGTTTTTTTTGAGGAAATAGTTCATTATGCAGACATAGCTAGTCCAAAACTGTATGTAGACCAGGCTGCCTCACACTATTTAAGATTTGTCTTTTTCTTCATTTTCAGTGAGAGGATTAAAGTCAAGAGCTACCACTGCACTGCAGACACAGTTCTGACTCATCTCACATAATTTTGCTTCTTTCGTTTGTGTATATATTTTAACTATGCATATTTTTATTTTTTGTTCATGGCCTTATGTGTGTGTTATAAATGAAATTAACCTTCCCTTTCTAACATCTATATATAAAGAACTGCCTACCAGTCTAGTTTAATGAAATATTTTACATTCTTTCTCATCAGAAACTTTGTACCAATCTAACTATTGAAAACACAAATCTATTTAATTTAGTTTAAGGGTATTAATACATCCAAATGTATAGAAAAATTCAGAACACAGTTCATATGCCTTCTTTAATGTCAACATCTAGAAGGCAGAGACAGGCAGTTCTCTGAGTTCAAGGACAGCCTGCTCTACAGAGTGAGTTGTAGGACAGCTAGGGCTATACAGAGAAACTCTGTATAGAAAAAAAAGTAACTTTACATTTTGATATCTTTTCTTGGTTTTTCAGTAAGGGTCTCTGTATGCACTCCTTGCTGCCCAGAAGACTGCCTAGACTTAACCAGGCTGCTGCTTCTCTGACTGCAGAATTCTGGGTTCAAAGGCATGTGCCAACACCCTTGCTAAATTTCAATTCAATATATAAATTTATTTTCTATAAGTTAACAAATTAAATAGCATTATAGGTAGAAAATGGAGTCACTCTAGAGGAAAGATACCTATTCCCAGCATGGAATTCAGACAAATCATCCTGCCTCTGCCTCCTCCATGCTGAGATTAAAGGAGTGCACCATCAAATTTGCCTGTGAGACTGCATCCTGAATACCAGTGTGTACCAGGTGTTTCATGTGTTTGTGTTTTATTGAGATAAAGTCTCCAGTATCCCAGAATGGCCATGAAGTTGACATTCAGCTGAGGATAGCTTCAAACTTCATATCTCCATCCTCTACTAGTCAAGCACTACGATGACAGATGTGTACACCACCCAGCCTGTGTCTTAGATAGGGTCTCTATTGCTGTGAAGACACACCATGACCATGGCAACTCTTTTTTTATTTGATTATTGATAATGTATACACTGTTCTGACTGCATGCCTGCACTCCAGAAGAGGGCACCAGATCTCATTATAGATGGTTGTGAGCCAATATGTGGTTGCTGGGAATTGAACTCAGAACCTCAGGAAGAGCAGCCAGTGCTCTAAACCGCTGAACTATCTATCCAGCCATGACCATGGTAATTCTTATATAGGCAAGCATTTAATTGAGGTGGTTCACTTACAGTTTCAGAGGTCCAGTGCATTACCATCATGGCTGGACATGGCAGGGGGCATGCATGCATGCTTGGTGTTGGAGAAGTAGCTGGGAGTCCTACATCTGTCAGGAAATAAGAAGTAGACTATGACACTGAGTGATGCTTAAACAAAGGAGACCAAAAGCCAGCCCCCACAGTGACACCCTTCCTCCAGCAAGGCCACACTTACTTCAACAAGGGAACATCACACAACAGTTGTACTCCACATGAGCCTATGGGGGACCAATTACATTCAAACTATTACAACCTGATTCATGCCTTTCTGTGCATCCAACCAAGACCTCCTGTGTATTAGGTAAACAGTCACCCTACTCAACCACATTCCCAGTCTTCAACCACAGATTCCAGTGTTCACACCTCCTGCTCCCACTGTATAAGAAAATGAGTTTGAAATGACCTGTGGTGTTTATGCTCACTCCTCTAGCTTTTTGTTTGTTTGTTTTTGTTTTTTATCATTTTTTTATTTTAAATAGCTTGCTTTACATGTCAATCCCAGTTCCCTCTCCCTCACCTCCTCCCACACTCCCCTTCCCCCCCACCCTCCCACCCTATTGCCAAATCCTTCCACATAGGGGATATCTAGAGTCTGTCATTTTACTCTGGGTAGGGTCCAGGCACTCCCCTAAGAGTCCAGGCTGAGAGAGCATCCCTCTTTGTGCTATAGGCACACGAAGACTGTTTGTATACCAGGGATAGACACTGATCCACAGCTCAGGGCCCCATAGGTTGCCCAGGCCTTCTCGCTGACACTCACATTTGGGGGGTCCAGATCAGTCCCATGCTGGCCTCCCCACTGTCAGTCTGGGGTCCAAGAGCTCTCCCCTGTTCAGATCAGCTGTCTCTGCTGGTTTTGCCAGCCCATTCTTTGCCAATTTGCTCATCACTCCTCTCTCTCTGTCACTGGGTTTCTTGGGTTCAGTTCAGTGATTAATTGTGTGTTTGCCTATGCTTCCATCAGTCACAGGATGAAGGTTCCAGGATGGTTATAGACATCAAGTTCATTATCAGGAATGGGCATTCGAGGTGGTCTCTCCACTATTGCTTAGCTTGCCAATTGGTGTTATCCCTTTAGATCACTCGAGGTCACTCTGGTGCCTGATCTGTATTCGATCCTATGATTCCCTCTTCCCCTTATTCTACCCCCACCCCCTCAACTTCCTGTTCCCCCATGACAAACTCTCTTCCTCTTCACCCCCTATCTTCTTCCCAGGTCCCACTCCTCCCCACCCCTCGCGGTGTTCCCCATCCATTCAGGGGATCTTGTCTCCATCCTCTTCTCTTGGGTACTATGCATATATGCATATCTTTTAGGTTCTTTCCTGTTTCCCAGACTCTCTAGCAGTGGAAGTGCAAACTGGCACTATCCTGATCCATGTCTAAAATCCATATATGAGTGAGTACATACCATGTTTGTCTTTTTGCGACTGGGTTACCTCACTCAGGATGGTTTCTTCCAGTGCTATCCATTTACCTGCGAATTTCAAGATTCCGTTGTTTTTTTCTGCTGAGTAATACTCCATTGTGTAAATGTACCACATTTTCTCTATCCACTCTTCAGTTGAGGGGCATCTAGGTTGCTTCCAGGTTCTGGCTATTACAAATAATGCTGCTATGAACATAGTGGAGCAGATGCCCTTGTTGTATGAACCTGCCTCATTTGGATAAATGCCTAAGAGTGGAATTGCTGGGTCTAGTGGTAGATTAATTCCCATTTTCCTGAGGAATCTCCATACTGATTTCCAAAGAGGCTGTATGAGTCGGCACTCCCACCAGCAGTGGAGGAGTGTTCCTCTCTCTCCACATCCTCTCCAGCATAAATTTTCTTCGGTGTTTTTGATTTTAGCCATTCTGACAGGAGTAAGATGGTATCTCAGAGTTGTTTTGATTTGCATTTCCCTGATGGCTAAGGATGCTGAGCACTTTCTTAAGTGTCTCTTGGCCATTTTAGCCTCCTCTACTGAGAATTCTCTATTTAGCTCTGTACCCCACCTTTTAGTTGGATCCTTTGGTGTTTTGGAGACTTGTTTCTTGAGTTCTTTGTAAATTTTGGAGATTAGCCCTCTGTCAGATGTAGGGTTAGTGAATATCTTTTCCCTTTCTGTGGCCTGCCTTTTTGTCTTTTTGACTGTGTCCTTTGCCTTACAGAAGCTTTTTAGTTTCAGAAGGTCCCATTTGTTAATTGTCGATCTCAGTGCCTGTGCCACTGGTGTTATGTTTAGGAAGTGGTCTCCTGTACCAACTCGTTGAAGAGTATCTCCCACTTTCTCTTCTAAAATTTCAGTGTGGCTGGATTTATGTTGAGATCTTTGATCCATTTGGACTTAAGTTTTGTACAAGGCGATAAACATGGATCTATCTGCAGTCTTCTGCATACCAGTACCCAGTTATGCCAGCACCGTTTGTTGAAGATGCTTTCTTTTTTCCATTGTACAGTTTTAGCTTCTTTGTCAAAAATCAAGTGTTCATAGGTGTGAGGGTTAAAATTAGAGCTTTCGATTCGGTTCCATTGGTCTACGTGCCTATTTTTGTGCCAATATCAAGCTGTTTTCAGGACTATAGCTCTATAATAGAACTTGAAGTCAGGTATGGTGATGCCTCCTGAAGTTCCTTTATTGTATAGGGATGTTTTAGCTATCCTGGGCCTTTTGTTTTTCCATATAAAGGTGATTGATGTTCTTTCCAGGTCCTTGAAGAATTGTGATGGAATTTTGATAGGGATTGCATTGAATCTGTAGACTGCTTTTGGCAAGATTGCCATTTTTATTATGTTGATCCTACCAATCCAAGAGCATGGGAGATCTTTCCATTTTCTGGTATCTTCTTTGATTTCGTTCTTTAAAGACACAAAGTTCTTGATATACAGGTCTTTAATTTCCTTGGTTAACATTATCCCCAGATATTTAATGCTGTATTTGGCTATTGTAAAGGGTGATGTTTCTCTGATTTCTTTCTCAGTCACTTCATCATCTGTATGTAATAGGGCCACTGATTTTTTTGAGTTTACCTTGTATCCTGCCACATTGCTGATGGTGTTTATCCACTCTAGGAGTAACCTTGTGGAGTTTTTTGGGTCACTTATGTAAACTATCATATCATCTGCAAATAGTGAAAGTTTGACTTCTTCTTTTCCTATTTGTATCCCCTTTATCTCCTTTTGTTGTCTTATTGCTGTAGCTAGAACTTCAAGTACAATATTGAAGAGATATGGAGAGAGTGGACAGCATTGTCTTGTTCCTGATTTTAGAGAAATTGCTTTGAGTTTCTCTCCATTTAGTTTGATGTTAGCTGTTGGTTTACTGTATATTGCTTTTATTATATTCAGTTACTTTCCTGTTATCCCTGATCTCTCTAGGACCTTTATCATGAAGGGGTGCTGGATTTTGTCAAAGGTTTTTTCAGCATCTAGTGAGATGATCATGTGGTTTTTCTTTTGCAGTTTGTTAATATGGTGGATTACATTGATAGATTTTCTAATGTTGAACCATCCCTGCATTCCTGGGATGAAACCTACTTGATCATGTTGGATGATTTTTTTGATGTGTTCTTGAATCCGGTTTGCGAGTTTGGGATTAAAGGTTTTGTGCCTACCTGATGTAGCTTCCTGAATCCACAGGCAAGATGTACTAAATTGTATTAATTTTAAATAATATATCATCCCATAAAGGGATTTCTCAAACCGTCAGAAGTAGCTATCCGTCACCCTCTATCTCCTGCATGCTAGGAATAAAGGAGAGTGTCACTCTGCATGGATTGGAACTCACTGTGTTGACTAGCCTGGTCTGACACTCAGACAATAGCTTCCCTCTTCCTCCCTAGTGCTGGTATTAAAAGAGTACATAAGGATGCGTGGCTTAAATTGACATAGGATCAGTAATTTCAAGCCCCTCGAGTGTCTTATATTTGTCCTTCTGACCTGAATAGCTTGGAGTTCAAGGTCACCTTGGTGTTCTTACTGAGACTGTCTGAACCAAGGAAATAGAAACCACAGATGACCTAATTAAGTATGGCATAAAGGGAGAACATACTGTGGTATCTGGGTATTAAGTCCTCAGGTGGTTGAGGTAGGAGAATCTCTGTTGAGACTTATATCACAAACAAAATAAAACAAAACCCAGCATACTGAAAAAGACTGATTAAATCTAAAAGTATACATAAAATAATACATACATTCGAATAGAGGACAAGGCTAGATTTGCCCTGCATGATATATACTGTACTCATGGAACTGAGTGCCTGCCTGTGCTT
Organism: Mesocricetus auratus; assembly: GCF_017639785.1. Taxonomy (NCBI): domain Eukaryota; kingdom Metazoa; phylum Chordata; class Mammalia; order Rodentia; family Cricetidae; genus Mesocricetus; species Mesocricetus auratus. The sequence goes on from NW_024429219.1 coordinate 9,418,329, forward strand.
GATTCAGGTGATAAGCCCAAAAAGTTCAAGAATGTGCAGGATGTGACTCCAGGCTCCAAGACGCTGAGAGTTTCTCTGACAGCTTTAAATCTTTACATCCTTTCCAATGAATGCTCTCATTTGTAGACAAACTATCTCAGCTAAAGTCTGCAATGTGATTTGATAATTCACTCTCCACTCACTTGCTCCTTTTACTATTTACACCATATAGATTGACAAGATCATATCTGAACCTGGGAAAAGTTAGACAATTGTTCATAAACCATTCATTGAGCCAGGTGTTGTTGGCACAACTCGATTGTCTAGGACTCAGGGAGTCTGAGGCAGGCTGACCTGTGTGTTAGAGGCAAGCCTTGTCTTCAAAGATACCATCCTTGGAACGGTATCTGAACTACTGTAAAAGAACACATTTTTCTTTGGGTTTATGTTTCAGAAAAAGTCTGGCTATAGGTGGATACTCTTGGTTCCATTTCTCAGTACAGCATTCTCTTGTGGATTCTCTCATTTGCTGGTGACCCTCTTCCAAGCTTCCTTTGATTGGTTGTGCATCGTATACTACCTGCCTTGTTACTGACTAATCAGTGATTCATTACATCTACTAGAGTTAAAATCTTTACAGTGGAATAGACAACTATTGCACAGCAATTGCCTGTGTTATATGCCCAATGGTCCTAGCCACTGTTTGCCATAGACTGAGCCGTCCAGGGAAAGACTAGGGATTATGTCTGAAATGTTGAGCATTCAGCTTCATACTTGAAGTCATTAGAGCTCCTTTGGGTCACTGGGCTACATTTTAGTAATTTGGAAACTAAGGTAGCAGATGTGACGACTAGGCCAGCTGCCTGTAATATAAAAGTGAACAAAGACTTGTGAGGTGCCCCCAAGGCAGTTGTAGAAACCTCTGACTGAACAAGAGCATTCAAATGATTTTTCATGTAAGATGAAAAGGCCAATAAATAACATCCCTTTGGAGGGAACAGGTAAACTCTGCTTGTCCTAAGTGCTGCCCTTTTGACTTCAGAAGCATTGTACCTGTAGGGTGAATGAATGTTCACATTGCCAAAGCCTCTGTGAGCTGAAGACCTTCTAATAGCCTACCCACACATTCTTGAACAAGAGAGACACTCTAATGTGAACCTTTAGTTTATAAATCATCATGGATTTTCCTATCAAGAGTAATAACCAATGATTCTGGTTAATTTATAATCTGTTTTGTTTGGAAATGACGGAACACATAGGGAAACCTCTGTGTCTGCTTGATTTGATTGGCAGCCGTGGGGACACAACATGTTGATGCATTGGCTGGGTCTGAAGATCCACCCATGAAGATCCCAAAATCAATCTGGCAGCTCCAGAGAGACCTGTGGAAATTAGCAAACTTTATGATTTAAGATATGCTTCTCCGTAGTGCCTCTGTGGGACCCAAGATAGGATAATCCAGGAAGCGGTGAGTTCCTGAGTCTACATTGTGGTCTCTGATCAATCAGTTTTTGTAATGCTGCCCAGGAATAAATCTAGATGTTTGGAACCTCTGTGTCTTCTTTTGTGGATTCAGATCCTCAGACCCACAACAACTTACATTTCTTTTGCTCTCCTTCCTCTTCTTACCTTGACTTCTTTCTATGTGAAGCTGATGTCAGGACAGTACCAACATTGTGGAAGCTGAGATGGGATGATTTAGAGTTCAAGGATAGCCTGGGCTTCATAGTGAGGCCTATCATCAGGGAACAAAAAAGAAAGACTTAAAACCAAGGTTTTGAAAAGCCACAATCGATAGAAGGGTGAAGGGGATTCACTTGGGTCATTCCAATCTTATTTTCTGGAAGTGCTGGAGCAAAGAGGGGGGAAACAGAGAATTCACAGGGGAGGTAGCTGGAATCTGGCAGGTGAATGTGTGTACTTATGGAGGAAGAATGAGGCATTGGTATGATCCATAGTAGTACATGACCCAGGAACAGTGGTGCCCACTTCTCATTCCAGAACTTAAGAAGGAGCACTGGGATGTTGTTCAAGAACATGCTGGACTCATCTCCATAAATCACAAACATGAAACCCTTGGTTCAGCTTGTGCTGCTCAGGTTACTTTGGTAGGAAATTAAAACATAGAATGTCACTCCAAATGTTGCAATGGAGTCCTTCTTTCTGGTCGTCCATTTCTGATTTTTATTTTCAGTCCTTTTTTCTTTATTGGCATAACTCCATTACCAAGGTGTGTGTGTGTGTGTGTGTGTGTGTTGTGTTCTTTGTTATTGAACTCATTCCATTTCCTGTAATTGCTCAACCACTGATATATCTCCCAGCGTCTTCTATTTGCTTTTTGATCATGGTGAGCTATAATGAAACTTGATGTGGAACGGATTATTCCAGTACTACATCTAGCAGGCTTCACCCCAGCCCTTTGTTACTGTTTGGACACATATTCTCCTGAGACAGTCCTGACTACACTGTACCTGGTGGCTCACTACTCAACCACCTTCTTGCCGCCAACTTTTGACTTTCCTGCGTCCACATTCATGTACCTCAATCCTGGAACTTGAGATACAGCACATCCTTGAGATGTCTCAGCCGGTCCATTCACTGCCTGCATTCCCGTGAAGATCTCATTTCAGTGTCTGACAGGAGAGCACAACTCTGTCAACTGGTCTTCTCACATTTGGGTTTGTGCTATGCATGTTCACATTCATGCAAAATCCCCCTAAAAATAAACTTAATTTATGTCTAATCAAGAGATATTTGACATTGAAGAGATGTAGAAATAGCTCAGTGGTTAAAAGCAAATTTTCTCCTTCACTTCCCTGGTCCTATTCATCTCTACCTTCCGTTCTAGGGAAAGCCTCTTTCTGGCTTTCAGAGTATTCAAGCACCAATATTGTGCACAAATGTTGCATACACACAGACAAGGCTTACATACATGAAAAAGAAAAGGAAGAGAAAACAGTCATTCAGTAAAAAGATGCGCAGGCAGACAAGTTGGCCCAAGTCATTAATCCCAGCACTGAGGAGGCAGAAGCTGGAGAATCACTTAGTTCAAGACCACCTTCTCTCAGAACTCTTTTGTACACTCCAGGAAAAATAGGATTAATGTAGCAGGGACAATTATGGTTTGGACCAATGATTGACTTCTTATTTATTTATTCGTTTTTTTTTTGTTTTTTATTGGCAATTGCCTGCCTCTCTTGCTCAAGCACTGTCATAAATGGTGAGTGCTAGCACTGCTGCCTGGCTTCTATTAATTATATCTTTATTTTTTTCAGACAACATTCCTCTGTTTAGCTCTGGCTGTCCTGGATCTAACTTTGTAGACCAGGCTTATCTCTAACACACAGAGATCAGCCTGAGTGCAGGAACTATAGAGTTGTACCACCAACACCTGGCTCAAGGAATGCTTTACCAACAATAGTCTCACTTTTCCTAGGTTGAGATCTGATATTCTCAATCTACATGATCTAAATACTGAAAGGATCAAGTGAGTGGACATTCAGTTATCAAATCAGACTGAAGATTTGGCTGAGATTGTTGGTCTACAAATGAGAGCATTCAATGGAATGATATATAAAGAGTTAGAGCAATCAGAGAAACCCACAGAGTCTTGGAGCCTGGGATAACTTCTTGCACCTGCCTGACTTTGGAGGTTTCTCACTTGTGTCCAGCTCAGATTATACACAAGCTTCAATAGGACACCCTATTTCCTGCAGCCTAATCTAGCCTTTTTCACATTTCAAATATATGTAATATTTTACGTATTCTTTAGTTTTATATATTCCTTTAGTTTTCTGGGTTTTGTTTTCTTTGTTGTTTAGATGAGTGAAAACAAAGATTCTCCTACTTCAGCCACCTAAATGCTGGATACCCAGAATACCTCAGGGTGAGAGTGTTCTCCTTGATCGGCCATACTTAATTTGGTCATCTGTGGTTTCTGTCTGGTTGCTTCAAACAGTATCACTAAGAATGTAGGGTGACCTTGAACTCCAGGCTATTCAGGCGAGAAAGACAAATATGAGTCACTCAAATGCATTGATAGTGCTGATCTTTATGTCAATTTAAACCAGGCATCCTTGTGCATGCTTTTAATCCCAGCAATAAGGAGGCAGAGGCACACTGTTCTCTCAGTGTGAGACTAACCTAGTCTACACACTGAGTTCCAATCCAGCTAGTGGTGACACACTCCCTTAATCCTAGCATGCAGGATACAGAGGGTATTAGATATCTGTGTATGATGACGGCTGGTCTACAGAGTAAGTTACAGGGCAGCCAGGGTTCACAGTGAGTTCCAAAATACCCCGCATTACTTCATGTCTCAAAAATGAAACTCTAGATGAAGCTAAAAGTTATTTCTGTAGTTTGGTTAATATTGGACTGTCCTCTTTTCTTTGTTTCTTTTTTTAATGCAAGGTTTCTCTGTGTAACAACTCTAGTTGTCCTGGAACTTGCCTTGTAAATCAGCTGACTAGAAAATCACAGAGATCTGCCTCCCTCTGTCTCCCAAGTGCTGGCATTATAGGAATGTGACACCATCACCTAGCTATGGGCTCTTCTCACCCTGGAGACTAGAAAGTCCTCAGACTTACAGCAAGGAACCTGCTTGCCCATCTTCAGTGTCCAAGTGAAAATGTTGAATGCTCAGTTGCCAGTTAATTACGAAATCTCCTCTCCCCTGTTCTTCCTTTAATTTCTGTATACCTCATGTAGGCTTTTCTGGTGCTCTAGAAGGAAACCATTATGCCATTAAGCAAGTCACTGTCCTGCGTCCAAGAGTAAATTGTCACCTCCATCTCCTTGTCTTGCCTTTAATTTCTTTTTTTTGGTTTTATGAGACAGGGTTTCTTTGTATTGTTTTGGAGGCTCTCTGTCCAGCCTTGCCTCGAACTCACAGACATCCGCCTGCATTTGCCTCCTGAGTGCTGGGATGAAAGGCTTTCACCACCACATCCCAGCCTTGACTTTGATTTCATTTTCAGTTTTTTTTTTTGCTTATTCCTTGCTTTGTACTTATGTGTTTGTATCCCAGTCTCTTATTTCCAGAAACTTTACATGGTTACAGATGATGGCCACTGCTTCTGAAAGTTTGCTGATTCTGTTTATGGGATGATATATTATATGGGGTAATATATATACATATATGTATATATTATGATATATTAAAGCTTGCCTGGGGATTCAGAAAGCAAGCCCGCCTCAAGTTACAGAAGGCAGGCACACAATGTTCATCCCATCAGCCAGAAACTAGGAGTTGACTGCACTTAGTTTTAACCCGAGGACTCTGGATTCAGAGGTTTAGAGACCTCTCTGAGTCTAGGACCACACAGGCCTACACAAGAGTGAATCCATCTAAAAGAGAATTATAGCTCATGTCTTTAATCCCAACATTAGGGAAGAACACAGGACTAAGACTATAGTAAGGTCTTACACAGAAATCCCTTCTCCAGCCACACCAACTGGAGGCAGCAATTTGATCCACAGAGATCGCCTACCATGAGTAGCTGAATGCTTGTGTTGATAACGTTTAATAAATGTGCTTTATTTCTGGGTAGCTGGTGTGTCCCCTTAAGAGTGCACACAGTCCAACTCATCCCAGCATTTATCTAACTATGTCTGTGGATTTTTCCACTATCCACCACAGTGATCTCTCAGTCTCAAAGTTGAGCAAGTCCTGACATCCAAGAGACAGATCTCTTACCAATAGCACACAGAGCACACAGTTTCACATGGTGTTCAGTGTTTTGGAATCAATGGTATGGCGTCAGTTCTGATCACAGGCACTGAGTTTGATATGGAGGAAATGGGATGAGGCACAGGTGTCTGTGGAGGTAGAAAGACAATTGTGTGTTTCTAAATTATTATTTTGAGCCAGACAATTGGTAACTTGTAAATGTAACTCCTGGAAGAAGTAATTCAATCTCCAGGACTCCCTGTCCATAGGAAAACTCTTTGGATTCTCACTGTCATTCAACTCCTTTCCTCCTGGCCTTTTCCTCTGTCCATCTTTCTGCTGTGCTGTTCACTGGATTATGTTAAAAGATATTCGATGCAATGAGAGCCTAACAGAAACACTCTCCTTGAACGAGGTTGGAGAGCTTGGCCAGCAAGTGCATTCCATTACCTTCAGGCTGCGATGACCAACTGGATTTTAATGTTGGCTGAAGAACAATGAAATCATAGAGCAAAGGGAATGGGATCTGGGTACACTGTCCTCTTCTGTTCTTTTCATTCTTCTTCTTAATAGCTTCAAACAGCCCATGTTTCCCTTGAAATTTAGATTCTTCATTCCTCTCTTCCTGATTTCTGTGATTGCTAACACTCACCACTGTGTCCTGCTTGTAAGCCATGGACTGTGGGGCCTTTTTCCTCAAAGCTCCTACCCTGTGGCTTCAGCTGGTGACCTTCAAATAAAACCCCCACTATTTGGACACGTTTCAATTTTGTGGCCTATAAGAGCTGCCCAACTTAGGAAGTATTCTTTTTACCCCAAATTGTAATTTCTGTATGAATTTTGGTGTTACTGTCTTTATATCCTTTGTCTATAAAATAAGATAGAAACATAGGAATTTGATAACATACTATTTTTGCATTCATATTCTTTGTTTTTTTACTGCAAGATGGATATTAGAAAGCCTACAACTAATCATGATGGTTTTTATATTCTCATTACTCTAAAACATGAGTAAGTGTGTAGGAATATTCATCAAGGATAGTATACAATGATGTAATATTGGAACTAGAGTGAATACCAAGAAAGAGGCACTTCAGACACAATGACCTTGCATTTAACCCTTGCTAGAAATTGGTGTTGACTTTATTGACAAGGTATCGCAAGGTTACCTAATATCATAGTGAGAAGTGCACATTGGACCTGCAAGATATATCTGTCTTCATACAATCAAAAGATGTTGAATGCTGGCTAAGAAGAACATTTCCCATAGCTCAGTTCCAGTCAGACAAGTATATCCTGACACCATTCTATCTGAGTCTTAAATCAATCCATCTTCTGAGAAGAAGAAGCCACGGTGAACTGGTTCCACTCTTTAGGTCCTCCCAGTTGATTCTCAACCTTCCTGCTCAGTGCAGTTTCCTAAGAGACTTGGGTGACTCCCACAGGAAGTTCCCTGTGGTGCTGATCCCAGTCTTCTTCCTAGTTTTGAAGCATCTACTTCACATGGAGGCTGGGCTTGATACCCTGTACCTGAAGATATTAAGCTCTGCCTCACCAGCTTAAGTCTGTGTCTTAACTTCCATTCTAGAACTCTGGATTGCTGGAGTTAAAACTGTGCACCCCATCTCTGCATCACTCTCTTAAGACTTGATGGTTATGGCAGGATGCTCTTACTGAGGCACTGTGAATGGGTAAAGACAATTTTAAATGTGGGCTTTCTGGAGGGATCCATGAATGGGGTAGAAGTTGTTTCTGAATGCAATTAGGGATGAAAGGCTAAGTGTTACCGGTGGTCTGGGCTGGACAGATATTTACATGTTACTGGCTCTGTATTTAATGAAGAGCAAATATATTCCCAAGCAGAGTTCCAAAACAATGAAATGAATTTTATTTGTGTGTGACTCTGTGTGTTAGTTAGGGTTAAATATTGTTGTAAAGAGTCACTCTGAGCAAGGCAACTCATAAACATTTAACTGAGATTGGCTCACTTATATTTTCAGAACTTCAGACCATAATGCTTGTGAATAATTGCAATGTCCAGTCAGATGAGGTGCTGGAGCTGAGAGTGATACAGCTTGTAGGCAAGAGACATCAGCTGAATGTCACACTCAGTGAAGGTTGAAAATTAAAGTCCCCAAAGCCTGCCCTCGGTGTGACACTTTTCCCCATCAAGACAATGGCTACTCCAAGGTCATGCCTCCTAGAATTGCCACTTTACTTGGGGGCCATTTTCTTTGAAACCACCATAGTCTGAGTGATTTAAGTGTGCATTGATAGTCTGTGTTTCTGGTGTGTGTGTATCTCTTGTGTGTGTGTCTGTGTGTATCTGTGTGTGTATGTGTCTGTTTTAGTGTCTGTATGTGTATGTGTCCATGTGTGTGTGTATGAGGGTCTTTTTACCTGTGTCTGTGTGTGTGTGCGTGTGCGTCTGTGTGTGCCATGATAATGAAGTAGAAATCACAGAATGCTTTCCTTTTTTTTCTGGTTCCCATTTTCTTTCTTTTCTATGTTTAGTTGTTAGGTTTCTTTGTCATGTCAGACAGGGTCCTCCCATGTTCCTCTAGCAGTCTTGGAAATCACTCACTATGTAGAAATGGTTTGCCTCTAAATCACAGGATCTGCATGTCTCTGAGTGCTGGGCTTAAAGGTTTGCCTTACCATACACTGTGCAGAATAGCCAGTGGCTAGCACACCAAAAGCCCTAGATGTTGCCCTTGGATCCAAATAAAGGATGAGAAGAATGATCCCAAGGAGAAACATGATTGATGCTAGGATCATTGAATCAGAACAATTGCATTCTGAGGGCTTCTCTATATGCTTAGTCCACCTTAGGTGTAGAAACAGCAGTTGCTGATTAGTGAAAAGTGGAACAGATTATCTGAGTCCAGCTAGGGATAGGAGAGCACCTAACACTCTGCAGACTGAGTCAGGAGGATTTAGAGGTTATAAGGTTAATATATTTGTATCTTCACATTTTTGTCATGTTATTAATGGGCATATACTGTAATAAATAATTCCGGGAGAAGGTTTCATCTACTTCCCCGTACCTTATTTCAGGTTTGAGTTTCTAACCATTTTCTACCATAAACCATGAAAATGACTAACAGTGACATTTTTAGTCTCCAAAATGATGATGGGGCCCCATGACAACAATTCCACATGGGCTATATTGCACCCTTAATCTGAACAATACCAACCAAAGATGAGTTTTGAAGGACAAACAGCTCAGGACAATTTCAAGGTGCCCTGTTGATATACAGCCACCCAGAGACTGCTAAGAATAACTTTGAGGTAACTAGCTGAGGTCATCCTTCCTCACAGACTACTCTAGCCAGGACATGAGATAAACTCTGCACTCTCTCATTTTGTAGAGACTGGACAAAAATGATATTGCTACCTCTCCCAGGAATTCACAATTAACACAAACTTTACTTTTAGGAATCCTGTAAACATTTCCTTGTCCCCAGAAAGCAGAAAGTCAATTTAAGAAAACTATATCCAAATTTCCAAGAGATGGCATGGGTGCTTTTTGGTCAATCTATAAGTTATGGATGTTCATCATTGTTTAGGAGGATTGGTTACAAGTTGTGAGAGTGATCAGTGAAAAAGCTAAAACAGAAGATTAGATTCAGTGTTCTGGTTTTTCAAAGAAAAAGGGAAGTTATAGACATGATAAGGTGAAAGGGTAGATTATTAAATCTACTTCCAAAAACAACTACTAGTCTAAATTTTTTAAGTTGGATTGGACTTTGTATATTGTTTACAAGTTTTGTATAGTATTTTAAATTTGACATTAATTTGTTAAAAGATACAGTACACACATTTCTAATCTTTTTCAATATGTTGTACCTATAAAGTTAATTTAACAATGTAATATAAGCCCTTTCAAGCCCCAAACACCAGCGAGTCCAGCTTCACAGCTTCAGGTGAGATTGGGTCTCCGGCGCCCCCCCACCCAACACCCATCCCCTTAATCTTCCCGGGCGGCTCCTGGCATCCAGAAGACCCGCCCACACAGGAAAGACATCAGCCCTTTCAAGACCCCATCCCCAGCGAGTCCAGCTTCAGGAAAGTCATCAGCCCTTCTAGGCCCCATATTCCATGTCAGCATCCCCAGCCTCTGCTTCAGGAAGGAAGGAGACCAGTGGAGACGGAAAGACCCCACCAGCACCTACTGGAAGAAGACGTGGGAAGAAGACAGAATAAGAGCTCACTCAGCAATAGAAAGACCAACATGACCCCACCAGATTCTAGGGATCCAACACCAGCAAGACCCGAAAAGCACTACATAGACGAAGAAGAGGAGACAGACCTTAAAAATTATTTCATGAACATGATGTTGACCCTCAAAGAAGACACGAGGAAATCCCTTAAAGAAATAGAAGAAAAAACAAACAAAAAATCCATGAAATGGGGTAAAATCCAAGAAATAAACAAATCTCTCAAAGAATCTAAAGAGCACCAAGAAAAAACAACCAAAAAAATGAAGGAAACAACTCCAACAGTTGAAGGATTGAAAGCTGAAATAGAAACGATAAAGAAAACACAGAATGAAGGGATGCTGGAAATAGAAAAGGTGGGTAAATGATCAGGAACTACAGATGCAAGTATCACCAACAGAATACAAGAGATAGAAGAGAGAATCCCAGGTGTTGAAGACTCATTAGAGGATATAGAGTCGTCAACCAAAGAAAATCTCAAAACCAACAAATCCTTAACACAAAATATCCAGGAAATATGGGACACCGTGAAGAAGCCAATCCTGAGAATAATAGGTATAGAAGAAGGCGAAGAAATACAACTCAAAAGTACATAAAAATATTCAACAAAATCATAGAAGAAAACTTCCCTAACTTAAAGAAAGATATGCGTATGAAAATACAAGAATCTTGCAGAACACCAAATAGACTGGACCGGAAAAAGAAGTCACCTCACCATATAATAATAAAAACATCAAACCTACAGAGTAAAGAGAAAATATTAAGAGCAGCTAAAGAAAAAGGCCAAGTAACATACAAAGGCAGACCTATCCGAATCACACCTGACTTCTCAATGGAAACGATGAAAGCCAGAAGATCCTGGACAGATGTCCTACAAACGCTAAGGGAACAAGGATGCCAGCCTAGACTACTATATCCAGCAAAGCTCTCAGTTACCATAGATGGAGAAAACAAAATATTCCATGACAAAGCCAGATTTAAACAATACGTATCCATGAATCCAGCTCTACAGAAAGTGCTAGAAGGAAAACCTAGATCCAAGAAGATAACTACATTCACAAAGACACAGGCAATATATAATCCCACTTTACAAAACACCAAAAGAAAAAGGAAGGAGAAAGTACACAAAATAACTTCACTAACAATAAATCAAGCACAAACAAGAATCATCAATCAATGGTCATTAATATCCCTCAATGTCAACAGCCTCAACTTGCCTATAAAAAGACACAGACTGGCAGTATGGATACGAAGACAGAACCCTTCCTTCTGCTGCATACAAGAAACACATCTCAACATCAAAGACAGACGTTATCTCAGAGTAAAGGGTTGGGAAAAGATCTTCCAATCAAACGGTCCCAAGAAACAAGCGGGTGTAACAATCCTAATATCTAACAAATTAGACTTCAAATTAAAATCAATCAAAAGAGATGAAGAAGGACATTTCATATTCATCAACGGAAAAGTACATCAAGATGAAGTCTCAATTTTAAACATCTATGCCCCAAATACAAAGGCACCTACATTCGTGAAAGAAACATTACTAAAGCTCAAAATACACATAAAATCTCACACACTAATAGTAGGAGACTTCAACACTCTGCTCTTACAGCTAGACAGGACCTCCAGACAGAAACTTAACAAAGAAACAAAAGAACTAATAGAAGTTATGACCCAACTGGGTTTAACAGACATCTATAGAACATTCCACCCAAATACAAAGGGATATACCTTCTTCTCGGCACTACATGGAACCTTCTCTAAAATTGACCACATATTAGGAAACATAGCAAATCTCCACAGATACAAAAAATTGGAATAACCCCCTGTATCTTATCAGACCACCATGCATTAACATTAGAATTCAACAATAACACAAATCACAGAAACCTTACAAACTCATGGAGATTGAACAATGCACAATTGCACCATCCCTGGGTAAAGGAAGAAATAAAAAAAGAAATTAAACACTTCCTCGATTTCAATGAGAATGAAGACACAACATACACAAACTTATGGGACACTTTGAAAGCAGTACTGAGACGAAAGTTTATAGCACTAAGTGCCCACATGAAAAAATTGGAGAACAGTCATACTAGAGAAGTAATAGCACAGCTGAATGTTCTAGAACAAAAAGAAGCAAACTCCCCCAGGAGGAGCAGACGCCAGGAAATAATCAATTGAGGGCTGAAATCAATCAAGTAGAAACCAGGAAAACACTGATAACAATCAATGAAACAAAGAGTTTGTTCTTTGAGAAAATCAACAAAATAGACAAACCTCTGTCCAAACTAACCAAAAGACAGAGAGAGAGCATGCTAATCAACAAAATCAGGAATGAAAAAGGGGACATAACAACGGACTCTGAGGAAATCCAGAGAATCATCAGGGCATACTTTGAAAATCTGTACTCCACAAAATTTGAAAATTTAAAGGAAATGGACAATTTCCTGAATAGATATCACTTGCCAAAACTAAATCAAGAACAGATAAACAATCTAAACAGACCTATAACCCCTAATGAAATAGAAGCAGTCATCAAAAGTCTCCCAACCAAAAAAAGCCCAGGCCAGATGGCTTCAGTGCAGAATTCCACCAGAAATTCAAAGAAGAGCTAATTCCAATACTCCTCAAAGTATTCCACACAATAGAAGCAGGAGGCTCACTGCCAAACTCTTTTTATGAGACCGCAATTACCTTGATACCCAAGCCACACAAAGACACAACTAAGAAGGAGAACTATAGACCAATTTCCCTCACGAACATCGATGCAAAAATATTAATAAAATACTCACAAACCGGATTCAAGAACACATCAGAAAAATCATCCACCATGATCAAGTAGGTTTCATCCCAGGAATGCAGGGATGGTTCAACATTAGAAAATCTATCAATGTAATCCACCATATTAACAAACTGCAAAAGAAAAACCACATGATCGTCTCACTAGATGCTGAAAAAGCCTTTGACAAAATCCAGCACCCCTTCATGATAAAGGTCCTAGAGAGATCAGCGATAACAGGAAAGTAACTGAATATAATAAAAGCAATATACAGTAAACCAACAGCCAACATCAAACTAAATAGAGAGAAACTCAAAGCAATTCCTCTAAAATCAGGAACAAGACAAGGCTGTCCACTCTCTCCATATCTCTTCAATATTGTACTTGAAGTTCTAGCTACAGCAATAAGACAACAAAAGGTGATAAAGGGGATACAAATAGGAAAAGAAGAAGTCAAACTTTCACTATTTGCAGATGATATGATAGTTTACATAAGTGACCCAAAAAACTCCAAAATGTTACTCCTAGAGCTGATAAACACCTTCAGCAATGTGGCAGGATACAAGGTAAACTCAAAAAAAATCAGTGGCCCTATTATATACAGATGATGAAGTGACTGAGAAAGAAATCAGAGAAACATCACCCTTTACAATAGCCAAAAACAGCATCTAATATCTGGGGATAATGTTAACCAAGGAAGTGAAAGACCTGTATATCACAAAATTTGTGTCTTTAAAGAAAGAAATCAAAGAAGATACCAGAAAATGGAAAGATCTCCCATGCTCTTGGATTGGTAGGATCAACATAATAAAAATGGCAATCTTGCCAAAAGCAGTCTACAGATTCAATGCAATCCCTATCAAAATTCCATCACAATTCTTCAAGGACCTGTAAAGGACATTAATCAACTTTATATGGAGAAACAAAAGGCCCAGGATTGCCAAAACAACCCTATACAATAAAGGAACTTCAGGAGGCTTCACCATACCTGACTTCAAGCTCTATTATAGAGCTATAGTCCTGAAAACAGCTTGGTATTGGCACAAAAATAGGCAGGTAGACCAATGGAACCGAATTGAAAGCCCTAATTTTATCCCATACACCTATGAACACTTGATTTTTGACAAAGAATTTAAAACTGTACAGTGGAAAAAAGAAAGCATCTTCAACAAACAGTGCTGGCATAACTGGGTATTGGTTTGCAGAAGACTGCAGATAGATCCATGCTTATCGCCTTGTACAAAACTTAAGTCCAAATGGTCAAAGATCTCAACATAAATCCAGCCACACTGAAACTTTTAGAAGAGAAAGTAGGAGATACTCTTCAACGAGTTGGTAGAGGAGACCACTTCCTAAACATAACACCAGTGGCACAGACACTGAGATCGACAATCAACAAATGGGATCTCCTGAAACTATAAAGATTCTGTAAGGCAAAGGACACAGTCAACAAGACAAAAAGGCAGTCCACAGAGTGGGAAAATATTCACTACCCCCACATCGGTCAGAGGGATGATCTCCAAAATTTACAAAGAACTCAAGAAGCAAGTCCCCGAAACACCAAAGGATCCAATTAAAAGGTGGGGTACAGAACTAAATACAGAATTCTCAATACAGAGGCTAAAATGGCCAAGAGACACTTAAGAAAGTGCCCAACATCCTTAGTCATCAAGGAAATGCAAATCAAAACAATTTTGAGATACCATCTTACTCCTGTCAGAATGGTTAAAATCAAAAACATCGAAGACAATTTATGCTGGAGAGGATGTGGAGAGAGGGGAACACTAATCCACTGCTGGTGGGAGTGCCAACTCGTACAGCCTCTTTGGAAATCAGTATGGAGATTCCTCAGGAAAATGGGAATTAATCTACCACAAGACCCAGCAATTCCACTCTTAGGTATATATCCAAATGAGGCAAATTCATACAACAAGGGCATCTGCTCCACTATGTTCATAGCAGCATTATTTGTAATAGCCAGAACCTGGAAGCAACCTAGATGCCCCTCAACTGAAGAGTGGATAGAGAATATGTGGTATATTTACACAGTGGAGTATTACTCAGCAGAAAAAAACAATGGAATCTTGAAATTTGAAGGTAAATGGATAGCACTGGAAGAAACCATCCTGATTGGGGTAATTCAGTTGCAAAAAGACAAACATGGTATGTACTCACTCATATATGGATTTTAGACATGGATCAGGATAGTGCCAGTCTGCACTTCCACTGATAGAGAGTCTGGGAAACAGGAAAGAACCTAAAAGATATGCATATATGCATAGTACCCAAGAGAAGAGGATTGAGACAAGATCCTATGAATGGATGGGGAACACGGCGAGGGGTGGGGGGGGAGTGCGAGCTGGGAAGAAGAGAGGGGGAGAAGAGGAAGAGAGAGTAGGTCATGGGAGATCAGGAAGTTGAGTGGGTGGGGGTAGAATAGGGGGAAGAGGGAATCATAGGTTAGAAGACACATCAGGCCTGGCGGTGGTGGCCCACGCCTTTAATCCCAGCACTCGGGAGGCAGAGGTAGGCGGATCTCTGTGAGTTCGAGGCCACGCTGGACCGACAGCCTCCAAAAGAATACAGAGAAACCTTGTCTCGTAAAAACCAAAAAAAAAAAAAAAAAAAGAAGACAGATGAGGCACCAGTGCGACCTCGAGTGATCTAAAGGGATAACACCAATTGGCAAGCTAAGCAATAGTGGACAGACCACCTCAAATGCCCATTCCTGATAATGAACTTGATGTCTATAACCATCCGGGAGTCTTCATCCAGTGATTAATGGAAGCAGAGGCAAACACACAATTAAGCACTGAACTGAATCCAAGGAACCCAGTGACAGAGAGAGGAGTGATGAGCAAATTGGCAAAGAATGGGCTGGCAAAACCAGCAGAGACAGCTGATCTGAACAGGGGAGAGCTCTTGGACCCCAGACTGACAGCGGGGAGGCCTGCATGGGACTGATCTCGACTCCCCAAAGGTGAGTGTCAGCGAGAAGGCCTGGGCAACTTATGGGTCCCTGAGCTGTGGATCAGTGTCTATCCTTGGAGTACAAACAGTCATCATGTGCCCATAGCACAAAGAGGGATGCTCTCTCAGCCTGGACTCTTAGGGGAGTACCTGGACCCTACCCAGAGTGAAATGTCAGACTTTAGATATCCACTATGTGGAAGTATTTTGCAATAGGGTGGGAGGCTGGGGGTGGGGATAGGGGAGTGCGGGAGGAGGGGAGGGAGAGGGAAATGGGATTGACATGTAAAACAAGCTATTTAAAAATAAAATAAAAATGATAAAAGAATATAAACTAAATAAAAAAACAAAAAAGCAATGTAATATAAATTTCTAGACCTCGAAAATTATTATTACCAACTATATGGAGCAATAAGAAAATGTAGGTGAATATTTAGGCAAGTATTACAATTGAACTTGTAGTCACATTAGGTTATGTTTTCAAGATCAAACTAAAATGTATTGTAGAAATACAGGTTATCTTTGAACACTTCAGGGATCTACACAACATGGCATTTAACATACTCTAATAACATAGGTTTGTTTTTATGACAATGAGACATGTCTAATCTTAGAAACTCCTCTCTGCTTCAGAGAAGATGATGGGCTTTGAAGAAACTCCACAAGAAGTTTCCATTCTTTGTAACAAAAGCAGTTTTAGTACAAATACAAAGACAAGAAGTTTACATTCTTTGTAACAAAAGTGGTTTTAGTACTAATATAAAGACAGGAGATTGAGGATGGGAGAAAAAGGAAAGGAAGAAGGGAGATGAGGATGGGGATTTAGCCTGGTAGGACATGTAGTTCCTCTTGGTATTGTGGAAACAAACATATCCTGTAGGAAAATGGGAGCTTACAAATGTAAAAGAGGGGCTTGAGAGATGTCTCTGTGGTTAAGAGCACTGCCTGCTTTTCCAACGTTCATGTGTTCAATACCCAGCAAACGCATGGTGGCTCACAACCATCTGTAATGAGATCTGGTGACCTCTTCAAGCATGCTGGCAAAACGTAATAAACATGTAAATTCTTAAAAATTAATAAATTGCCAGGCAGTGTTGGCACATGCCTTTAATCCCAGCACTCGGGAGGCAGAGGCAGGCTGATCTCTGTGAGTTCGAGACCAGCCTGGTCTACAAGAGCTAGTTCCAAGGCAGCATCTAATTTCACAGAGAAGATAAATAAATAAATAGATAAATACATAAGTAAATAAACAAATAAACAATGGTAAGGGGTGAAGCCCATGTTAGTGTAAGTGTTTAATTTGATTATCAGGTTAATTAGGACTGCCATAACCACAGCAACTCTTATAAAGGTAAACTTGGTATCCTATAAGATCAGAAGTTCAGTCCACTATCATCATGGTGTGATGTCATGGTATCCAGCTTTGCCAGGTGCTAGTGAAGGAGCGTAGGATTCTATATTTTTGATTCATAGGCAACAGGAAGTAAACAGGCTCATTGTCTGTGGCTTGAGCATATATGAAACCTCCAAGTCTGCCTCCTCAGTGACACATTTCCTCCAATAAGACCACACTTTCTCTAAAAGGCCGCTGCTCCGAATAATAGGACCATTTTCCATGATCTTATGGAAGTAAATTATATTCAAACTACCATATGGACCTAATAGATTTTACCAAGGCAAAGATATAGTGGAGAAAGGCAAGGCTTGCAAAAGATGATTTTTGCCATGTTGGGGATGTCTAGAGTCCGTTCTGAATCATTAAGTTGTATGTGTGTAAGTGTAAAGTAACAGAAGATTCCATGAATTTGAAAGTGATTGGGTTTATATGGTTGATATAAGAGGGGTAAATGAGAAAGGAGAGTTATATAAATATAATTTTGATGTTGAAATGGCAAAAATAAATATGTCCTTACTTGTATACTTATCTAACAGTATGTACACTGTACTCCTGGGTAATGCTCATAAGAACCAGTAACCGAGCAGTTCCTATCATCAGGCGAGCATGTTAGAGAGCTGCCTCCAGGCTGAACCCCCCATCCCTACCACCCACTGGATGTTGTCTCTCTAGGACCCACTGCAGCACCAAATTCCATGCACCTGAACTACTCCACATGCCTATAAAGGTACGAGAAAATTACCGAACACCAAAGGATTGACCAGAAAAAATACCCTCCCCTCATAACCAAAACAAACTGCATACAGAAAAAGAAATAAATTTAAGAACTGCACAGGAAACATCCAACAAATATGCAAAGATAGAATTATACCTGACTTCTCAAAGCAAACTACAAAAGTCCAAAAGGACATGGACAGACATTTCACAGACACTAAGGGACCACAGTCATCATCCCAGACTACTGCATGTAACAAAACTTTCAATCACCTTTGACAAACAAAACAAGGTATTTCATGACAGAACAAGTTTTAAATAATACCTATCCAGTAGAGGATAGGTAAAAGAGGAGCGGAGGGAAGAAGATATTGTGATTGCTATGTAAAATAAAAAATAATAAAGTATAAGATAATAATTTGGAGACTCTCACTCTAGAGATTAACAGCACATGTGAAAGCCCTAGAAGGAGACTCACCCAAGGAGAGTAGATGACAAGAAATATTCAAACTCAGTATTGAAATAAAAAAATTTAAAAAAGAGCACACTATAAAAATCAGAGAACCAGAGGGTTTGAATTGAGAAAATCAACAACATAGAACAATCTTTTTCCAAAATGATCAAAAGACAAAGAATATCCAAATTAACAAAATTATAAATCAAAAGTGACAGAAGAACAGACCCTTAGGAAACCTCAGACCAATTTCCCTCATTAACAATGTTGAAAAAATAGGAAAGTGTCAATAACCTTAGCCATTAGGAAAATGCAAATCAAAACAACTCAATATACACATGGTCTGTTTTATGACTTAGACTGTTCCTCTTCAATCTTGTGATGAAATGCTGACCTTGGTTCTTCATTAAGCTGCTCGGGCTGAATTTGATTCCCATTGTGTTGTGTTTAATTCGTTATTCTATGTCTTGTATATGGTCCTCTTATCAACCAACTCTTTTAGATATAAACCAAGTATTATCAACCATCAATAAATATTTTCAAAATTATAACAATATGTCCATCATGTATGATTGTGCTTCGTTTAAATTTTTCATTTTTAACTTATGCATTGCATAATCATACAGAGACGTTAGTTTCTTGGTTGGAGAGAGGGAGGGTAGAAGGAGCCTAGGGGTTGTGGGATGAGGTAAGGAGATATGGGCCGGGAGAATGGTGTTTGGGATGTAAAATGAAATCAAATTAAATAAAGAAAGAAAATCAAGACCCAAAATGAAATTATGAAAGGAAAAGGAGAGTGTACCTAGACCCCTATGCCTTTGCTCTATACTTTCATTTTGATCAGTCAACATTATGTCCGAACTGAACATACTGGATTACAATTCATGGGCAAGTACTCAAACCTTCTTCACAGTAGAGACGGTCTGCCATGTCCCCATTGTATTGAAAATTCTTTGCTTATGATACCATGAACAGGACAGCAGATGGATGGACAGAGACAAAGTCAAGGAAAAAACCATTTGAATAACAATAAAAGTCCAAGAGCTGTTTAACTATAGATAGGGAGATTGGGGATCCAATACACTTGTTTTTCTTTTTTTTATACTATGATATATATTTATTTTCACTAAAATATATACAATATATATTTTTAAAAGGAAAGGAATAAATACTACCAGTTTAAACACTAGTGATTTGTTGAAAACTGACTCTATGCTTTTAGGAGGAGCAATGTAACAAAATATGTTTTTACAATATAGGAAATCTTTCTATAGTATTAAAAGCTATTACTAATACCTTTAAAGATCTGTCATAGATTATTAATATTCAGTATTAAAAATTTTACACATAAAATTATAAAAATGATACAAAATATACATCCTAGTAAAGAATTTTAGCAGTGACCAGCACACTGATTATGATTCCCATTTTTCTAAGATTTTTTTTTATATTTTATTTTCCAGTTTAAATTTAGATAAGAAACGAGGTTGCTTCACAAGTCAGTTCCAGGTCCCTCTCACATTCCCTCCCCTCCTCTAGGGCCCTCCCCCCAACCCCCCCCATTATCCCCTCATTTCCCCCAGGGAGGGTGAGGCCCATCATGGGGGTGTCCATAGTCTGCCATTTCATATAGGGCAGGGCCTAGACCCATCCCCAAGAGTTCAGGGTGAGAGTGCACCTCACATTGTTCTATGGGAATCCAAAGTCCGTGTGTATACTTGGGATGGGTACTGATCTGCTGCCCAAGGCTCAATAGATTCCCTAGGCCTCCTCACTTACACCCAGATTCAGGGGGTCTTGATCAGTCCCATGCTGGATTCCCAGGCTTAACCTTTGTCTGGTCAGCTGTTTCTGGGGATAAACCAGCCCAGTCTTAATCCCTTTGATCATCAGTCCTCCCTCTCTGTTACTGGCTTTCTTGTGTTCAGCTCAGTACTTAACCAAGGGAGTCTGCCTCTTCTTCGATCAGCCACTAAATGAAGTTTCTGTTTCCCAGACACTCTGGCGATAGGAATATAGGCTGGCACTCCCCAGATCTATGTCTAAAATCCATATATGAGAGAGTACATGCCATGTTTCTCTTTTTGTGACTGGGTTACCTCACTCAGGAGGGTTTCTTCTAGTGTCATCCATTTGCCTGCGAATCTCATGATTCCATTACTTTTTTCTGCTGAATAGTACTCCATTGTGTAGAGGTACCACATTTTCTCTATCCACTCTCCGGGTGAGGGACATCTAGATTGCTTCCAAGTTCTGGTTAATAAAAATAAAGCTGCTATGAACATAGTGGAGCAGACATCTTTGTTGTATGAATGGACATCTTTTGGATATATGCCTAAGAGTGGAGTTGCTGGGTCTTGCGGTAGGTTTATTCCCATTATTCTGAGCAATCTCCATACTGATTTCCAAAGTGGTTGAAGCAGTTGGCACTCCCACCAGCAATGGAGGAGTGTCACCCTTTCACCACATCCTCTCCAGCATAAATTGTCACTGGTGTTTTTTATTTCAGCCATTCTGACAGGACTGAGATGGTATCTCAGAGTTGTTTTGATTTGTATTTCCCAGATGGCTAAGGATGTTGAAAACTTTCTCAAGTGCCTCTCAGCCATTTTAGGATCCTCTATTGAAAATTCTCTATTTAGTTCTGCAGCCCACTTTTTAATAGGGTCCTTTGGTGTTTTGGAGACTAGAGAGACAGAGACAGAGGGAAAGAGATAGGGACAGAGAGACAGAGAGAGAAGAATCATTTGACATTCCTATTGTTAAGAACGGCCCACTCAGGATAAGAAATGAAAGAGAAGGCCTGTCCTGAAAACATGGCTGTTTATTGTCTTGCGGAAGTTAACATGGCAAAGACCAAGAAGAGCTTTCTTTAGGAGATGCTGACATTTTTCAAGTGTATCAGAAGGAACCTTTCAAAGAAAGGTGTCTGAAGTCATCCTTCCACATGAAATAGAGATGGGATTCCTTCAAACACGGTAAGTATAAACCGTTGATTTGGTACCACAGCCATTATGCACAAACATACATTATCCTCTACCTTATCCTCTACTGTGTAGATCACTCATGGGCATCATCGTTACACCTGCAATTTGCTATTTCATACTTTGATGTGTTAAGTCCAGTGGATATATCAACCTTTCAGACAGCCTTCATATTTAATTCTATGAATATATTTTCATTTGGATTTTAATTGTCATTAATTATGTGTATTAAAGGGCATGTGTGCTGTTTGTGTGTAGATGGAAATGACTGCAAGTGCTCCCAGAGACCATGTATAAAGTTTAGATTACCTGAAACAGTTCAAAGTGTATCTGGCTGCTGAAATCAAACACTGATCCCCAGAAGGAGCAGTAAGCACGCTTACCATCTGAGCCATCTCTCCAAGGGATTTTCTCTAGATTTCTGGAGGGGGTATATGCAATTGAGGTGCAGAAAATCTCTAAGTGCAAGGCATGTGTGCCATTATTTTCACTGGAACTTCCAGGATTCAGAAGGCATAGAGACAAGAGGATACAAGACTAGGAAAACAGAGTAAGTGTGATGAAGCAGTATGAGATTGACAATGAATTGCCTCAATAAATTTAAAGAATTCAAGACACTCTCTCATGAAAAAGTGTTTCTATTGAACTTACTGGAAACGTAGTGGGAAGGATAATGGGGGAAATGACAGCAAGCTTACATCCCTCTCCAACCAGGGGAAGAGAGATCAACATGAGTACTGGGAGTACTGTATGCTCAACAGCAGTTCACACTTCAGTCCAAGTTATTGTTCATAAAAGAGACATATGCACATATATTACAAATCTTTATGTAAGGTGGACAAGGAAGAGATGGAGGCCTAACAAACACAGAGATGGAAGCTACCTCTTCCAGTAAATTGTGCTCTTTGTACTATCCTTCCTTTCTCCCCTTCACTGTGTCTATGGTCTCTCATCACTTGGTTGAGCTGAGACAATATCCCTACCATTTTCAAACTTCGTGAACCTGTTCGAGGTCGGGTCTTCAATGTTGGCGCTCAGCAGATGGAGAGGCACTGATGCTCCAGGCCAATACTTCTCTCTCTGGGTCTGAATCAATGAAACCATATTGTTTCCAAATGAGTCTGAAATCCCTTGAATCGACATCCTCTGTGTCGCTGATGATTCACTTGAGTCCTGGCTTTCATTTCTCAGAGTTCAAGAGTATTCACTCATCATTTATTCCCAACATGAGCATAGGGAGACCTCCAGGTTATAGACATAGAATCCCTGGCAATCTACACATCTCCTACTCACAAAATAGATCTCTTTAGGCTCTCTTACAACTCTGAGTGTTTCCAAGAGCTCAGAACAATCTTGGGCAA
>NW_024429219.1:10228569-10331107 GCF_017639785.1 Mesocricetus auratus
CATTGAATCTGTAGATTGCTTTTGGCAGGATTGCTATTTTTACTACATTGATCCTACATGTGACCTTTCTGGAGGGACCAATGAATGGGGTAGAAGATGTTTCTGAATGCAGTCAGGGATGAAAGGGTAAGTGTTACCGGTGGTCTGGGCTGGGAAGATATTTACATCTTATTGGTTCTGTATTTACTGAAGAGCAAATATGGGCCCAAGTAGAGTTCCAAAACAATGAAAAGAATTTTATTTGTGTGTGACTCTGTGTGTTAGATAGGGTTAAATATTGCTGTAAAGAGTCACTCTGAGCAAGGCAACTCATAAACATTTAACTGAGATTGGCTCACTTATATTTTCAGAGCTTCAGACAATTATGCTTGCGAATGATGGCAAAGTCCAGTCAGATGAGGTGCTGGAGCTGAGAGTGATACAGCTTGTAGGCAAGAGACATCTGCTGGATGTCACACTCAGTGAAGGTTGAAAAAAAGTCTCCAAAGACTGCCCACAGTGTGACACTTTGCCTCCATCAAGGCAATGGCAACTCCAACAAGGCCACACTTCCTAGCATTGCCACTCTACTTAGGGCCCATTTTCTTTCAAAAGACAACAGTCTGAGTGAGTTAGGTGTGCATTGAGAGTCTGTGCATGTGGTGTGTGTGTATCTGTCTGTGTCTGTGTGTAACTGTGTGTCTGTATGTGTGTGGTGTGTGTGTGTGTCTGTCTGTCTGTCTGAATCGGTTCATATATTGGTGGAATATATGATAATGAAGTGGAAGTCAGAGGATGATTTTCTTTTTTTCTTATTCTCATTTTCTTTCTTTACTGTGTTTGTTTTGTTTCATTGTCATTTCAGACATGGTGCCACCATGTGCCGCACCGGCTGCACAGCCTGTATCTGAGAATGTGTTGAGGTGGTTGGGATTGATGAAACAGAGACCAGTTGGTTGCCTTAAGAAAACTTTATGCACCCCAAATCGGCTTAGGAGAACTTCCCAAGAAAACGCTTCCCTCCATAACAACTTCTGCCATCCATACATGCACAAATCTCCAACTGAACTCTCCTTCCTCCTGTCTGGTGGTTAAAATCTCTGGCACCAGAAACTGAAAAACAGCAGGGAGCAGAAAAGAGTAGCTAGCCATCTGGAAGATCAAAGTCAGAGTGTTTCAGTGACCAAGCCCTTATCAAGCCCTTATCAAGAATTTATGGCACTGAATTGTTTTCAGTAAACATATTTTCAGTAAGTAAACATTGTCTTGCAGCTGCCTGCTCCCAGGCTGATGGAGGAGTGGGTTTCTGGCCAGGGTCTGTGATCCCCACAACCATGTATCTCTAGCAGTCCTGGAAATCACTCACTATGTAGAAATGACTTGCCATTAACTCACAGGATCTACATGTCTCTGAGTGCTGGGGTTAAAGGTGTGCCTTACAATACACCATGCAGAATAGCCAGTGGCTAGCACACCAAAAGCCCTAGATGCTGCCCTCAGGGATCCAAATAAAGGATGGGAAGAACGATCCCAAGGAGAAACAGAGCTTGATGCTTGGATCATTGAATCAGAACAGTATGCATTCTGAGCACTTCTCTATATGCTTAGTCAACATTTGCTGTAGAATCAGCAGTTGCTAATCAGTGAAACGTGCACCAGATTATCTGAGTATAGCTATGCTTAGGTGAGCACCTAACACTGTAGACCAAGTCAGGAAGATTTAGAGTTTATAAAGTTAATATATTTGTATTTTAGTGTTTTTGTTATGACATTAATGGTCATATAGAGTAATAACTAATTCTAGAAGAAGATTTCATCTACTTTCCTGTACCTGATTTCAGGTTTGAGTCTTTAACCATTTTCTGCCATAAACCATGAACATAACTAACAGTGGTATTTATATTCTCCCAAATGATGATGGGGCTTGACAAGACCAATCCCACAAGGACAATGATAACACTCTTTTTTTTTTTCTCTTTTATTATTTATTTTTATAATAATTTTTTTATTCTATTCTTTTTTTTTAAATTTAGATAAGAAACAAGGTTGCTTCACAAGTCAGTTCCAGGTCCCTCTCCCTTTCCCTCCCCTCCTCCCGTGCGATCCCCCCATCCCCCTCCCCCCCCCCCGTTATCCCCTCGTTCCCCCAGGGAGGGTGAGGCCCTCCTGAACATAACACCAGTAGCACAGACAGTGAGATCAACAATTAATAAAGGGGACCTACTGAAACTGAGAAGCTTCTGTAAGGCAAAGGACACAGTCAGCAAGACAAAAAGGCAGCCCACAGAATGGGAAAAAATATTCACTAATCCCACATCTGACAGAGGGTTGATCTCCAAAATTTACAAAGAACTCAAGAAGCAAGTCTCCAAAACAGCAAAGGACCCAATTAAAAAGTGGGCTGCAGAACTAAATAGAGAGTTTACAATAGAGGAGTCTAAAATGGCTGAGAGGCACTTGAGAAAGTGCTCAACATCCTTAGCCATCCGGGAAATGCAAATCAAAACAACTCTGAGATACCATCTCACTCCTGTCAGAATGGCTAAAATCAAAAACACCAATGACAATTTATGCTGGAGAGGATGTGGTGAAAGGGGGACACTCCTCCATTGCTGGCGGGAGTGCCAACTGGTTCAGCCACTTTGGAAAGCAGTATGGAGATTCCTCAGAAAAATTGGAATAAACCTACCACAAGACCCAGCAACTCCACTCTTAGGCATATACCCAAAAGATGCCCATTCATACAACAAAGAAGTCTGTTCCACTATGTTCATAGCAGCTTTATTTGTAATAGCCAGAACTTGGAAGCAACCTAGATGTCCCTCACCCAAAGAGTGGATAGAGAAAATGTGGTACATCTACACAATGGAGTACTATTCAGCAGAAAAAAATGATAACACTCTTAATCTGAACAATACCACCCAAACACCAGCTTTGAAGGAAAAAGAGCTCAGGACAATTTCAAGGTGGCCAGTTGATATACAGGTACATAGACACTGCTAAGACCAATTTTGAGTTAGCTAGCTGAGATGATCCTTCCTCACAGACTACTCTAGCCAGGATGTGAAATAATCTATGAAATTTCTCATTTAGTAGAGACTGGACAAAAATGATATAGCTACCTCTCCCAGGACTTCACAATTAACCCAATTTTCTTTTCAGAATCCTGTAAACATGCCCTTCCCCTCAGATAACAGGAAGTAAATTAAAAAAAACAATACCCACAATACCAAGACATGGTGTGGTTGCTTTTTGGTCATTCTATAGCTTATGGATATTAGTCATTGTTTACGGGTATTGGTTACAAGTTGTGATTGTAAATGATTAGGGAAAAAGCTGAAAAGATTAGATTCGCATTTCTGTTTTTTAAAAGAAAAAATGGAAGTTGCAGACATGATAAGATAAAAGGGTGTCTCAGCACTCCGCAGGCAGATTTCTGTGAGTTCAGGCCAGGCTAGACTGACAGCCTCCAAAACAATACAGAGAAACCCTGTCTCTTAAAAAACAAAAATAAACAAAACAAAAAAAAGATAAAATTGTGGATTATTAAATCTACTTATGAAAACAACTACTAATTTTAAATTTTTTACATTGGATTGGACTTTTGTATAGAAATTTCATAAACTAATTCAACTTTGAGATTATTATTATTATTTTTTTTTGGTTTTTATGAGACAGGGTTTCTCTGTACTGTTTGGAGGCTATTGGTCCAGCCTGACCTCTAATTCACACAGATCTGCCTGCCTCTGCCTCCTGAGTGCTGGTATTAAAAGCGTGCACCACCACTGCCCAGCGAGATTATTTTCTTAAAACCTACAGTACACGCATTTGTATTATTTTTCAAAAAGTTGTACCTAGACAGCTCATTTAACTATTTAATGCAAATTTCTAATCCTTGAAAATTTTTATTAACAACTATAAGAGACAATAAGGAAATCTAGGTGACCAATTAGGCATGTATTACAATTGATCTTGTAGTCACATTAGGTTATATTTTCAAGGTCAAATTGAAATATATTGTAGAAAGACAGCTTATCTTTGAACACTTCAGAGATCTACAGAATATGGCATTTAACATTCAAACTTTGCAAAGGAAAGGTGAGAAAGTCCTTCAAAAATCCTGTTTTACAGAAAATTCTGTCTAATAAGCTAGGCCTACAGGCTGAATATGGATGACCTAACATTGCAGGAGAATCTTGGGTGACTTTAGAGCCAGTCAGCTGTATTATAATTTCTCATATTTTTTGTAATTTGCTTGCTCATACTTCCTGCTTACTCAGTTAATATTATTCCCTTCTTGGGTCTCTGAGGAAGTTGAAGACTAGTGGCATTTATAGCTTTCATTGTGTGTTAGACTCAGAAAAGAAATTCACTAAAGAGGTGCAAAATGTAAAAGTCTGAGAGACATTAAGAGATAATTTGATAATGCGAATTAGGATAGAAATTTAAATCAGGTAAAGATTTGGATTCACTAAAATCGAATAATGAAGTACTTTCTCTGAATTTGTCAAATGCAAATGGGCATTGTTGATATACATATTGCCTGTATATAGTGTATATAGTTACTGTACTTATTGTATATAGTTTTTCTTATGTTATTTTCAGCCTTCCTAATGTATTACACAAAAGGGGGAATTGTGGTACCATACTGTTTATGATTTAATAAGGCTTCCCTGGGGATTAGAATGCAAAGCTATCCATACCAGCTAACCATAGAAGACAGGCAGCGGTGTACACACCTTAATCCCAAGATTAAGGAGACAGAGGCAGATGGATCTCTATGAGACCAAGACCACCCTAGGCTACATAAGAGTGAACCAGTCTAAAAAAGTAACAGAGATCACATCTTTGTTCCCAGCACTAGAGAGCTATATAAGGAAGAAGCAAAGGGTCTCATGTGAGATTTTATTTCCAGTCACAGGGAAGACAGGATCTCCAATTCAGCCTTGATAGAGGTAAGAGCTCCTGGCTAGATGCTTTGCTTTTCTGATCTTCAGCTTGAACCCCAATATTTGTCTCTGGGTTTTATTAATGGTGTTGCAGAAAAATAACTGGAGATCTAAACTTTAGGGACTCAAACAGGAACAGAGTCAAGTTTCACCACTGGAATGTACTATTCCAACTCATTTTTTCACAGATCTATTGAGGAAAATATTCAGGATCACATGTATAAGCAACAACAAGACACTACAGCTGGAATCATCATGAACAATAAAAGAACTTTGGAAGTTTGACCATTGAGGGTGTAAAAAGAGACAAGTTAATAAATGTGATCGATTAGAAATCCTAGGCATAAATCTACACAACTATGAAGAGCTAATTTTCATAATGAAACAGAATAATGAAAACAGAAATACAGAGTAGAAAAAAATCACAGCATCTTTAACGAATTGTGCTGGCCTAACTAGATGACTGCATATAGGAGAAAATAAACAGATCCATACCCATCACCCTTCATAAAATTATAATCCAAATTTATCAAAAGCCTCAATATAAAAGCAGAGACACTGAACCTGCTAGAAATGAAAGTGGGATAGAGCCTTGAAACCATTATAACGGGAGGAGAATTTTTGAAAACCACACCAGTGGTATACACAGTAAGAACAAGAATTAATGAATGGGCCCTCACGAAACAAAAAAAAAACTCCTCTAAGTAGCCTATACAAAATGAAAATGGTTTTACTAACTCCATATCTAATGGAGAAATAATATCAAAAATCCATGAAGAACTTAAATTCGATTTTAAAATGGAGTACAGAACTAAATTGAGAATTCTCAAATAGGAAAGTCAAATTGCTGAAAAAGACTTAATGCAATTTATTTTTCCTTGTCTCATTATATATTGTTTTACAATGTATGGTGGTTGTCTCTTACAGTCCTGCTCTTGTTCAAAGGGTAATGGAGGCATAGTGGCTCCCAGAGAGTGAGTAGGGAGTGGGGAGGAGAGCGTTTAGTCTCAGCACTCAACTGCTGTGAGAGTCATATATTCACTGAGACATCAATAGAAGGACTCTGAGTTTATTTCAAATTTTATTGCATATTAAAGAAAGAAAAGAACTTCCACTGCAGTAATACCCAATAGCCAGGTTTTGCAAAATAAGTGGATAAGTGAAAGATTACAGGAGACAATGCACAGAATATTAGTATATATGCCACTTCTAGTCATCATGATTAGAAGATACAGTGAGAGTCAATAGATAATGCATACATCTTTCATTGTATCCTAATAAGGGGTTTTATGCCAAAACTACTGTTGTCACTTTCAGATGAGGAATTGGTAGTTCAGGAAGATATTCTGTCCCTTAAACTTTAAAGAGAATTCCTTTCCTTAACAAAATTATGTAGCATTTTGGACTAGAGATACATCCCAGCAAGTCTGCACTGGAGGCCAAGATGGAGAAGACCTCCACAGCCACCATGACCTTAACCTTGGTGCTATGGTAGATGGGGAAGAGAGGTGACTCAGACACTGCGGAACAACAGCCTGCTGAAGGTCATCAAATTGACTTCATTGAGTGTGGAAGGGAGATTCCTGGCCAACACAACCAAAATGAATCTCCCAAATGCAAGAGTGCCATGGTTACCCAAGACAAATTAGAATGCAGTAGCTGAGTCCTTGTTACCTACAATGATGATATGGCCATGCTCATTTTGTGCATCGATGTCAATACATGGAGGAGAAACTCCCATCCACATGGCACAGAGAATAACTTGTATGAGAGAACAGATGGCAATGATGTAGTTGAGCGCCCCTGAAATCAGGTAGTACCTCACTGTTTTTCCAGGGTCTGTGACTTTGAAAGCCAGAAGCACAGTCACTGTTTTGGCCAACACAGTGGAAACAGCCACAGTGAAGACCACTCCAAATGTGATCTGCTGCAGGATGCATGTAGCTGTGGTGGGATGGCCAATAAATAGCAAGGCACACAGGAAACATGAGATGAGTGAGATGATCCAGATGTAGCTGAGATTCCCGTTATTGGCTTTCACAAGTGGAGTGTCATGGTGCTTCACAAAGACCTCAAGAACCACAGAAGTGAATGCAGAGAAGCACAAGGCCATTAAGGCTAGAGCCATCCCCCAGGGTTCAGCATAGATCAGAAAGATCACAGCTTTGTCAATACACTGGATCTGCTCTGCATTGCATACTGGTCCTCTGGACACTTCACACATGGATCCATATCTTACAGAGAAAGGGATCTATGGTTAGTACAACTTGAATATTTTCATCGACAGGATATTTTAATTCACTATGTTGAAAAAGCATTGAAATATCTGATTTCTGAGTGTATAGTTGAATGATGTGTCTGTACAGCAATGCTACCATTTCATAATATTCATTGTCTTTATGTGAAATGAAATTGAACAATCATTACATTGTCTATTAAAGTGTGCTAAATGTGCCATTTGTCATGTTATCAGGAAAGCACAGATGTTTTTACTACAATGACAAAGACAGGAGATAGAGGATGGGAGGAAAAAAAAAGAAAGAAGGGAGGTGAGGATGGGGATTTCGCCTGGAAGGACAAAGAGTTCCTCTGGGTAGAGTGGAAACAAACATCTCCTGTAGGGAGTCAATGAAGGTAAAGTGGGGGCTGGAGAGATGGCTCTTTGGTTAAGAGCACTGTCTGCTCTTCCAAAGCTCATTTGTTCAATTCCCAGCAACCACATGGTGGCTTCCAACCATCTATAATGAGATCTGGTGCCCTCTTCTGGGATGCTGGCAAAACATAATAAATAAATAGAATCTTAAAAATAAATAAATTGATGGCTGGTGGTGGTACATGCTCACGAGGCAGTGGCAGGCTGATCTCTGTGAATTTGAGACCAGCCTGGTCTACAAGAGCTAATTCCAGGAGAGCATCCAAAGCCACAGAGAAACCCTGTCTCCAAAATCACTTGTCCCATTGGAAACTTCATTTTCTGGACAGGGGCTGCAATCAAAAGAGCAGGCTGCCATTACTTCCTGCCTGAATTTTCTGAATCCAGTACCACAGTCAGCACTGCACACAGAGGGCAGCATCTGAGTAAAATTAGACACACGCTCACATCAGGACTTTATAGATTCCTTCCATAACAAATTTACATCATCATGTTAACATATCAATATGCTTATTATTCACTTAACATATTATTCCAAAGTATATGAATGTGTGCAAACAAATCAATATAGAGTAGCTTCACATACTATGCTGGAAATCTAGTAAGATAGTGGGTTGTTCAATGTGGGCAAACACTACAGAGCTTGCAAACATTTTTCTAGTTAATGTTTGGCAGTTACAGTTCTGTGATTAAGACATTCTCCACCATTAGTCTGCATACGGTGTATCTTCCTATCTCAAAGATTCGAACATGAAGTAGATCCTCCCACTTCATATTAAGCAATATCCCCTTTCAGCTGTGCCCTGAATGTATGGGTTTTAGTAAATTCAAAATATAGTGTACTTGATGTCCAAAAAGAGCCATCAGATCTCCTTCCAACATAAAATATACCGTGGTTGGGTGTAGTAACAGAGCTTACAAATTATGACTTACTGCTTGAATTGATCACTGATAGTGCCCATTTTAAGAGAGTTCATGAAGAATATGCTGTCCTCCAGGTCAGCTATTTCCTGAATCCTTCGATTTCTTCCTAGTTCCATGCATATTTCAAATTTTAAGTAAAATGTATCAGGGAATGTTATTTTCTGATATTATGTGTTTGGTATTTACATGTCTCCAGTTTACAGATGGCCATTTGTAACACTGTATTTTGGAAAATCACTACTACATTTTATTAGATATACTGTTGATACCTATGGTGTGTCCTTCTTCTGCCAATAGAACGAAAATTGGATCCTCTTGGTATCATGTGTATTTCATTTTCTTTATGTTAGTGTCATGGTTTCAGTTTTCCAATACTTCTGCCTTATCTTTACATCTTCTCACCTTATTTTCAACTTGAAGTACACTCTTAGTGAGACCTTTCACTGAGATTTTTGTTGGATTTCTTTTTTCTTTTCTTTACATATTTAAGTTTGATATTTTTCACTATTTTGTATCTTTTGGGATATGTTTGTCACATGCTCACACAGTTATTGTTGTTATGAAAGGATTTGTGATGTCCTTGCATTCTCCTGGAGGTGATTTGATTTTCTGAATCATCTTGGGATTCATTGTTTAGTAAGTAATGAAAAATATTCTCCTTTAGCTTCTGACTATAACATTTGGAGTTGTGTTGCTTTGATTTCTTCATATTTTAGTTCATTTGTTTCTATATGGAAATGTGCATATCTGGGAGTGTAGCACTGGTGGCATTGTTCTTAGGCACCTTATTTCTCCAGTGGATGCTTTTGTAATGCTCACTGAGGCACGCTTAGAATAAACATGAAATTATATTGCTGTACTTTGAATGAATATGTAGCTCAGTAGTTCTAACTTAGGCTCATATGTCCTTTTCCATTAGAATGACTCTCCTGTTAGGTAGAAGTTGATCCTTTAAAATTTAAACTACTGATTAGTTGGGATGTTTGAATAGGATACCTGAAAACCACGCACATCAGAATTCCTTGTTTGTTCAGAATTCTTAACATAATTAAAACCCATAATGGAATATATCATTTATAAATTTTCAAAATCATATTATTTTACTACCAATACATCCACCCACAAGATAAGGAAACTAGACACACACTGGTTTGTTTGAGTGAACAATGAAAGAATTAATAGGACCAAGCAATTTTCCTAGAGTTAGAAATTCCTTTTGCAGGATGAATTTTAGGGCTGGAGAATGGCTCAGCCGTCAATAGCAATCCTCCTCATGAAGAAGCTCAGGTCTGGCTTCTAACACCCAATGTGTGGCACTAATCTGTCTCCAGTTCCCAGGGATCCAAATCATTGTTCTGGCTTGCATATGCACCACATATTACAGTATTGTACAGAAATGCATGCAGATAAAACACCCATACCCACATGGAAGAAAAAAATGGTGGTAATTCATAGGGTATTTAAATGTGTCATGAAAATGTGATGTTAGTTTATGGCTACAGATATCAAATTAGGACATGATGGTAAGAATGGCTTACAGTAAATCATATAATAAAATTAATTATTTGCATAGGTTTGTCTTGACCCCTCCCTTATTATTAGCCCCTTTCTTTTTGCATCCATGTCAGAGGCTCAGCAGAAAAGAGGAAAACCACTATGTAGCAATCAGTATGATGCCAAGAGAATACTATTCAGTTTTAGGAAATGATATTAAACAATGCTAACAACCACTTATATATATTAAAACCAGAAACATGTTATGATATGATAAAATTCACTATATGCATGTCTGAAATCCTGAAATAGTTGATAGAATGTCCCATAATAAAAGTAGAGAAACATCATCTAAGAGACTAGAAAATGGTTGCTAGCCAGGAGTTGGAGGTGCATGCCTTTAATCCCAGCACTCAGGAGGAAGAGGCAGGTGGATCTCTTTGAGTTCGAGGCCAGACTGGTCTACAGAGCAAGTTCCAGGACAGCCTCCAAAACAATACAGAGAAACCCTGTCTTGAAAAACAAACACAAAAAACAAACAAAATAAGAAAATGAAATAGAAACAGTCATCAAAAGTCTCCCAAACAAAGTAAAAGCCCAGGGCCAGATGACCTCAGTGCAGAATTCTACAAGAAATTCAAAGAACAGCTTATACCAATTCTTCTAAAAGTATTCCATACAATAGAAGCAGAAGGATCTTTGCCAAACTCTTTGTATGAGGCTCCAATAACCGTGATACCCAAGCCAAACAAAGACAGAACTAAGAAAGAGTACCTCATGTAGGAGTGAACTCCACAAAGCTATCCGCCCAACAGGGTGGGGTCATGGTAGATAAAAGGAAGTGAAAGGAAAAGGGGCTTCCCTTTTCTTCTGGAAGCCAGCCACGCTTCTAACTCCTGGTCTATGTGACTCTCTCTCTCTCTCTGATAAATAAATATATTGTTTTCCCTATATAGCCACGATATCTGGTGTCAGAAGTGGGAATCCAGTGTCAGAAATAAAGAACTGATGGGCAAAGGAGTTAAGACTGGTTTAACCCACAGAAACTGTTGACCTAAAAAAGATAGAGCTCTTGGTCTCCAGATTGATGGCTGTGTGGAAACCAAGGGACTGAACAAGTGAGGAGGCCTAGGTAATCTATGCAGCCTTGGTTAGTATTTATCCTTGTCGTACAAATAGACTTTGAGTACCCTTAACACAATATGGGAGGCTTTCTCAGCATGGACTCATGGGGGAGGGCTTAGGCCCTGCCCTGGATGAAATGCCAGTTACTGGAGATCCACAATGAGGGGCCTCATCCTCCCTGTGGATCTGAGTGGAGACTGGTTTGGGGACTAGGGGACCTGGTGGGGTGGGAAGGGGAGGAGAGGAGGGAGAGGGAGCTGGGAGTGGCATGTGAAACAAGATGGTTTCTAAACTAAATAAAAAAGAAAAGAAAACCATCCCCTACACTGATCAACATGTATTTGGCTATTAAGGGACAAAAGTTCATCTTCTTATTACTGAGAGGATTAAGGAGGAAGTATTCATATGTTTCCAATATTAGAACAGGGGTGATGCTATTCAAGTGCTCTGTAAAGGAATCACTGATTTTCATTGGTAAATCTTCTCCCACTCCATTGCCTTTGCATTTGAGATTCATATGAACCTCTAGATTTACTTCCTCATGAGATAAAAATGTTCAAAATCTTTCTGTTTGGGGAAATATATCCTAATCCACTAGAATAGGACATCTGAGCATCTATTAAAGACTGACACAGATGACAGCACATATCATCAAAGAGAAGAAACTTTACCTTCAAGCCTGTAAAATCGGTTCCTTCCTGGTTGTTCATTGCTGGTAAAAATAGCTCATAAAGGATATGGCCCACAGCATACCCAACATTGTATATGTCATAAGTGCCATCACTAAAAGCCATGTCGAGAGTGTGTGATTAGCCATTTCAATGAGCCGTTGGATGAGCAATTCCTTAGATTCTTACACTGAGAAGCTAAGGTTTCACAGTTAAATTTCATCCATTCCAGCCTTGCCAAATGTTCATCTATGTAGCTGAGAGGATTCACTGTCTGGAGAAAATTTTTAAAATGGTGTTGTGCAAAAGCTAGAGTTCCTTGGGATGAGTCAAGCATGAAGTCAATCTTCCATGTAGTCACATCCCACTGTGAGATGGTGGCGCATATGCTCTGTGTACCTCTCAATTCCTACATTCTAAAGCTGACAGTGAGAATACTGTCTGTATCACCAAAAATATTAACGACATTTGTGGATGATGTCAAGATTTAGTTATAATACCATACAGCTCTTGACATGTATAAAATTCATGTTGCCTGCTATCATGTACAAAAAGGCAAAGCAGAGTGTATTTTTTTTCCATCTCTGTTCTCAAATATGAGAGAAATTGGGTACCCTGATCATTATCTGACTTGACCAACCCAACCCAGTTCCAGCTCAAGTGAAGCATGAGGGAGACTATGGACAGGGCTAGAGATGTGTCATTGGGAGCCATTTGATACAGAAAAGGAAATTGTTCTTGACCACTCAGGGTAGGATGGAAGGGTCCAAAGAGCAGCATCAGGTAGTATACACTCCTTGCAACTTGTGAACACACCTTTCTGCAAAGAGTTCTAAAACGCCCCCTTACCTGTTACTTCTTCACTCATCTCTGTTTCAAAAAGTAAACGTGGAAGGCCCATAAAGTCTCTGAATAGTACCCATGAAATACATAATTTGACATAACTGAAGGCCAGACTCCTCCTCATACATGTCTTAGCACCTGAGAATGGCACCTGTGGAGACAGGATTTCTTGCAAACTCACCATACAAAATCTCACCTGCTGTGAATAGTAGACATCCAGGGTTTACCCAAGTATAGAAGATACTACCAGTTAGTTCCTGAAAGGACAATTAGACACCTGTCTCCTCTTTTGCAGTAGTAATTATGAGGATTAACATGATTTTTCAAAGTAGATTGAATGCAACTCGGTAATTGTGACACAGTCCTATCACCACTTGCAGGAATCCATATGTTAAAGACATATTTGAAAAAGCATTAGGGTCCCTGTTGAGTTCATCAATGGATAAATAAAGACAAAGGGAACTGATATTTTATAGTTGGTTTCTG
Source organism: Mesocricetus auratus (assembly GCF_017639785.1). Lineage (NCBI taxonomy): Eukaryota > Metazoa > Chordata > Mammalia > Rodentia > Cricetidae > Mesocricetus > Mesocricetus auratus. Next base: position 10,241,691 of record NW_024429219.1, read on the forward strand.
TAAAAATGGTAGTGTTTAATGAGGACAGAAATGTAAAGAAAATCATGTGTAATCCATACGAGGACTATCCTGTACTGGATGGTATTCTAAACCACTCCCAAAGATGGAAACACATTTTCTGTGGTATGATGTTTGGGTGACATAAGGGAATCTTGGAAAAATGTTAAAATTTCATGAGAGTGCTTTTCCAATTAATAAGATGAGGCATTGGCATCTTCGGCAGAAAAACTTGTTCATCTCTGGTTTTACTCAGAAGGTAAATATAAGGCCCCAAGCTTTGTCAAAATACAATACCTGATCAAGCTTACATTTGTAAATTATTGGATCCAATAAGAAAAATGCACATGATGTGTAAATCATGGATCTTATTGTGTTTTCCTATTAATCAACTGAAATGACTAAGCCAGTCAAAAATGTCTGATTAATGCACAATAGTCTGGGCTCATTTGGCTCTTTTAATTAGGTGAAAATTCCATATAGCATAGGCTTGCATAGCATTCCATAGGTAGCTAAGTTTTATGAATACTGAGACTAGGTGCTAACATGGTGTGTGCTTTAATAGAATGCTAAGGTTGCTATGTTCAAGGGCTAAGGCACACTGAGCAAGCACTGACAAATAACTCTAGACCTAACTAGCCTCTGCTAAGTTCAGATGCTTTCCCTTTCCCTACCACTATTAGACTTCCTGAGATAAACTCCTTTGTCTTTCTCTAGGTACATGGATAGTCCCTGAGAGTCCCTTGCAATCACTTGCTGCATGCTATCAGAATCACACATGAGGTATCTTCCTCAGTGTCCAAGCATCCATCAACTCACATGTCTGGATTGAAACATGAAACATGAAATTTTTTAATTTAAGTCATCCACTTTTAAGAAGACTACTAGAAAAACCGACATCCACACTGCAGACATTAAAATTGAAGGGATGTACGCCTCTGAACTTTCAAATCAGTGTCATCTCTGCACTGAGTCAGTGGACACAGCTGATAGAGGTGAATTTTGTGAAGAACTTCCTGTCGGTGTCCAGTCTTAAGAAGCTGCTGTAGAACACTGCCAACCTGAAACAGATGACCCAGGAGATGTACCCTGCCCCTGGTGACATCTATGCCAGACATATGCCCAATATTTTTCTGAGCTCTTGGAAACACTTAGAGATGTAAGAAACCCGAAAGATATGTATTTTGTGAGTAAGAGATGTCTACATTGCCAGGGATTCTGTGTCTATGACCTGGAGTTATTCCTATGTTCATGCTGGGAACAAATGACAAGGGAATACTGCTGGCCTCTGAGAAATGAAAGCCAGGACGCAAGTGAATCATCAGAGTCACAGAGCATGTCTATTCAAGGGGTTTTGGGTTCATTTGAAAACAATATGTTTTCAATGATTCAGACAATAGACAGAGAGAAGCTTTGACCTTGAGAATCGGTGGCACCTTATCTGCTGAGGGCAAACAGTGAAGACCCAACCTCAGATAGGAAAAGATATTTGAAAATGATAGGCATTGCATCCCAGAACAATCAGGTTAAGAGCGAACATAGAACAGGGAAGGGAATAAAACAGAGGACAGGACAAACAGCACAATGGACTGGACGAGGTGCCTTCCATCTCTGTCTTTGTTTGGCCTCCATCTTTTCCTTGTCCACCTACATAAAGATTTGCAACATATTCACATGTTTCTTTTATGAACAATAACTCAACTGAAGAATGAACTGGTGTTGAGCATATAGTGCTCTCATTATTCAGCCTGAACTCTCTTCTGGTTTCAAGAGGGATGTAAACTGGATGTCATTTCCTCCAGCATCCTTAGCATTAGAGTTTCCAATAAGTTCAATAAAACATTTTTGCATGAGAGAGTATGTTGCAGACTTTTAATTCATTGAGTCAGTTTATTGACAATCTCATACTTGCTCATTATGCTTCCTGTGTTTGCACAGTCTTGGGTCCACTTGTCTCTATGCCTTCTTTACCCTAGAACTTCCAGAGAAAACAATGGCACACATGCCTTGCTCTTAGAGATTTTCTGCACCTCAACTGCATATGCCCCCTCCAGAAGTCTAGAGAGAATCTCTTGGAGAGATGGCTCAGAGGGGAAGGGTGCTTACTGCTCCTTCTGGGGATCAGTGTTTGATTTCAGCACGGAGAAACACTTTGAACTGTTTCAGGTTATCTGAAGCTTATATCTGGTCTCTGGGAGCAATTTCAATCATCTCCACCTACACACAAACAGCACACATGCCCCTTAATACACATAATTAGTGATAATTAAAATTAAAATGAAAATAAATTCATAGAATTAAATATGAATGCTCTCTGAAAGGTTGATATATCCACTGGACTTAACACATCAAAGTATGAAATAGCAAATTGCAGGTGTAACGATGATGCCCATGCGTGATCTATACAGTAGAGGATAAGGTAGAGGATAATGTATGTTTGTGCATAAAGGCTGTGGTACCAACTCAACGGTTTATATTTACCGTGTTTGAAGGAATCCCATCTCTATTTCATGTGGAAGGATACCTTCAGGTAATTTCGGTGCAGGGTTCTTTTAGATACTCTTGACAAATGTCAGCATCCACTACAGAAAGCTCTTCCTGGTCTTTGTCATGTTACCTTCTGCAAGATACTAAAGTTTAACAGCCGTGTTTTCAGGACACACCTTTTTTTCATTTCTCATCATGAGTGTGCATGTGAGTGTGTATGTACATCATTCTGCGTCATTGTAACAATGTGAATGTCAGATGATTCTTCTTTCTCTCTCTCTCTCTCTCTCTCTCTCTATCTATCTATCTATCTATCTATCTATCTATCTATCTATCTATCTCTGTCTCTCAGACCTGTCTGTCACTGTACAGTTCAAACTGTTTTTGAACCCACCATGTTTACCAGGATAATTTTCAAGGTTTAGTTTGTTTTTTCCCCAGGTCATTCTGGGGATCACAGTAAGGTCTTTTTGCTTGTGTAGAAAACTCTCATCTGTTCCCCACAGAGATCCACTTCAATGAATAGCTGTACCCTTGTATTGATTACATGTAATAAATGTGCTGTATTTCTGGGTTGCTGGTGTGTCTCCTTCAGAGTGCACATAGTCTACCTCATCCCAGCATTTCTAAAACTATGTCTGTGGATTTTTTCCTCTGTCCATCACAGTGACCTAGTCTGTCTCAAAGCTGTGCAGGTCCTGATATCCTAAGGACAGCTCACTTATCAATAGCACACAGAGCACATGGCTTCATAAGGTGGTCAATGTTTTGGAAACAAGGTGGTATGGAGTAAATTCTGATCAGTGGCACTGAGTTTGATAGGGTTAAAATGGGATGAGGCACAGTTGTCCCTGGAGATAGATAGATGATTGTGTGTGATTTGGAGCCAGGCAATTTTAACTTGTAGATGTAACTCCTGGAGGAAGTAATAAATAGTGTTTCTCCACCATGTTATCCATTAAAGAATAATCATACCCTTCAACTCTAGGTGCACTCTCAGTCACTGACCTCTTTAGTTTGATCCTAGGTTCAATGTCAGGAGAATCCTGAGGCCTTTGCAATAGAATAACAGTGTATTTGATCCCCAAACTCCCTGCCTATATTTAAAGACCTTGGACTCTTACTGTTATTCAACTTCTTTTTTCCTTGCCTATGTCACTGTCCATCCATCTGCTATGCTGTTGATTGTATCATAAGAAAAGAATTTTCAATGCAATGAGGACATGGCAGTCCGTCTCTCCTGTGAAGAAGGTTTGAGAACTTGCCTAAGAATTGCAATCCACTATGTTCAGATGGATCATAATGTTGACTGATCAAAATGAAAGCATAGAGCAAAGGCATAGGGGTCTAGGTACACTCTCCTTTTCCTTTCATATTTTCATTTCTGGTCTTGATTTTCCTTCTGTTTTTTATTTCATTTCATTATACATCCCAACCACCATTCTCCCCATCCATATCCCCTTACCCCATCCCATAACCCCTAGACTCCTTCTACCCTCCCTGTCTCCGCCCTAGAGACTAAGGACTCTGTATGACTATGCAATGCATAAGTTAAAAATGAAAAATTTAAATGAAGCACAGTCATACATGATGGACATATTGTCATTTTGAAAATATTTGTGGATGGCTGATATTATTTGGTTTATATCTAAAAGAGTTGGTTGATAAGAGTACCATATACAAGCTATAGAAAAATGAATTAAAGCACAACACAATGGGATTCAAATTCAGTCAGAAGAGTTTAGGAAGAGCCGGGCGTTTCTCTGTGGCTTTGGAGGCTGTCCTGGAACTCGCTCTGTATACTAGGCTGGCCTCGAACTCACAGAGATCCGCCTGCCTCTGCCTCCCGAGTGCTGGGATTAAAGGCGTGCGCCACCAAAGCCCGGCTAGACTGATTCACTCTTGTGTAGAACTGTGTGGCCTTAGACTCATAGAGATCTTTCCACCTCTTAAGCTAGAGCTCATGGATTAAAGACATGTACCAACATCTCATAATTTCTGGATCCTGGGATTAAAGGTATGTGCCTCCCTTTGGTAGCTTTATAAATCCCCAGGCATGATTTACTAAATTGTAATAATTGTAAATAATATATCATCACATAAACAGATTCCTCAAACCATCAGAAGTAGCTGACGACATCATCTGTAACCATGTGAAGCTATGGAAACAGGAGCCTGGAACAAAAAGGCAAAAAGAGATCCCCATGTGATCAGCAAAAAAACAGAAATGAAAATGAAATTAAAAAGAACACTATTACTTGGAGATGACAATTTACTCTTGGACCCAGGAAACTCACTTGTTCAATGTCATAACTGTTTCCTTCTAGAGCACTAGAAAAGCCTACCTGAGATCTGGAGAAAATAATGGAACACCAGGGGAGCAATTTCATTTGGACACTAAAGTTATGCATACATGTCCTTCTTGTAAGTTTGAGGTCATTCTAGGCTCGAGGATGAAAGAGCCCATAGCTAGGTGATGGTGGGACAAGCCTATAATTCCAGCACTTGGTATACAGAGGCAGGCACATCTCTGTGATTTCTAGGTCAACATGATCTACACAGCAAGTTTCTGGACAGACAGAGCTATTTCCTAAAGAAACATTCTATTAAGAAAGAAAGAAAGAAAGAAAGAAAGAAAGAAAGAAAGAAAGAAAGAAAGAAAGAAAGAAAGAAAGACAGACAGACAGACAGGCAGACAGAAAGAAAAAAAGAAAGAAAGGAGGAAAGCCCATGTATCAACCACCAGATAGAAATAACCTTTTTTGTTTCATTTTGGTTTGTTTTGTATTTTGAGACATGGATTAATACAAACTATTTTGAAACTCACTGTGAACCCTGGAGTTCTTCAAACTTCCTCTGTAAATCAGGCTGTGGTCATACACAGATATCCAACACATTCTGTCTCCTACTTGTTAGGAACAAAGGGGAGTGTCACCACTGCCTGGATTGGAGCTCACTGTGAAGACTAGCCTGGTCTGACACTCAGACAACAGCTTGCCTCTTCCTCCCTAGTGCTAGGATTAAAAGTGCACAAGTATGCCTGGTTTAAATTGACATAGGATAAGCAATTTTGAGGCATTTGTGTGACTCATATTTATCCTTCTGAATCAAATAGCCTGTAGTTCAAGGACACCTTAGTCTTCTTACTGATACTGTCTTAACCAAGGAAATAGAAACCACAGATGAACTAATTAAGTATGGCATAAAAAGGAGAACATACATCGGTATTCTGGGTATTCGGGCCTCAGGTGGTTGAAGTAAGAGAATCTCTGTTTAGATTTATATCAAAAACAAAATAAAACACAACCTAGCAAACTAAAAGAATGCTTAAATCTAAAAGAATACATAAAATAATACATACATTTGAATTGAGGACAAGCTAGATTAACCTGCATGATATATACTGTACTTATGGAGCTGAGGGATTTCCTGTGCTGGAATCAGGTGACAAACCACCAAATTCAGGCAGGTGCAGGATGTGACTCCAGGCTCCAAGACTCTGAGAGTTTCCCTGATTGCTCTAAATCTTTATATACCATTCCACTGAACCCCCTTATTTGTAGACAAACTGTCTCTGCCAAAGTCTACCATCTGATTTGATAATTGAATCTTCACTCACTCTCTCCTTTCAGTATTTAGACCATTTAGATGGACAAGATCAGATCTAAACCAAGAAAAGTTAGACAATTGTTTGTAAATCATTCAATGAGCCAGGTGTTAATGGTATAACTCTATATTCCCAAGACTCAGGAAGTCTGAGGCAGGCTTATCTCTGTTTGATAGAGGCAAGCTTTGTCTGCAAAGTTAGTTCCAGGACAGCCAGAGCTATGCAGACAAATAGTGTCTGAAAAAAAAAAAAAAGAAATTGGCCAGGAGTTGGTGGCGCATGCCTTTAATCCCAGCACTCGGGAGGCAGAGGCAGGTGGATCTCTGTGAGTTCCAGGCCAGCCTGGTCTACAGAGTGAGTTCCAGGACAGCCTCCAAAGCTGCACAGAGAAACCCTGTCTCGAAAAACCAAAAAAAAAAAAAAAACCAAAAAGAAATCATGCACTGAAGCCAGGCAGCAGTAGTAGCACTTGCCTTTGATGACAGAGCTTGGGCAGGAGAGGCAGGCAGTTCTCTGAGTTCAAAATAAGCCTGGTCAGCAGGGAGATTTGCAGGACAGCAAGGACTAGACATAGAAACCATTTTTTGAAAAACATACATTAGTAAACAAACAAACAAATGAATAAATAAATGAATAAGAAGTCACTCATTGATCCAACACAGAATCACCCAGGTGTTAATTTTGCAAGTATACATTTCTTGAGATGGTATTTCACAATGAACACAAGGGTGGCTGGCACTCCTGATGTTGCCCAAAATGGCCTCCAACTCTCCACATTCCTGCTGTCCTAATCCTTCTTTGTTATGGGTTGTACTTCAGTGCCTGCTGCGCAGCCTGGTACCCAGAATCTGAGGAGGGTGTTGGGATTGATGACACAGAGACCATTCGGTGGTGACAGAAGGCTTGCTTAATTCTTACCCTGGCTGGTTATATACCCTGACACTAGAGGCAGGGATGGGGGTCAGGTAGAGTTGGTTAGTCATCAGAAAGGTCATGGTCAGGGTGTTCCCATGGGCGAGAACTTCCAAAAACTTTAGGAACTTATTGCTCTGGTAAACATGTTTTTACGGACACCAGATTGTTTTTAGTAAACATGTCTTCTACTGGTTACAGCTGTTTGCTATCAGGCTGATGGGGAAGTGAGCCTCCTGCCAAGGTCTCTTGTTCCCACAATTCCCCCTTCAAGGATGAGGTTCTCTAATGATGGGCAACCTGTGGGGAAGAGACCTCCTGCCTAAGACAGGGGTCGCCCGGTCCCCCAAAGATGGAAGGTGACCCTACTTGACCTAAGACAGGAGTGTCTCATTAGAAAATAAAAAAGGGGGAATTGTTTACTGGAGCAATCCCAACACAAAACTTAGCTTTATTCCACAGGACCAGATGACAGATAGTCTCTGGTGCTACCATATTAAATTGGGAATCCCCATGGGTGGACATTCGGACCCAGCCAATGCATCAACCTGTTGTGGCCCGAAGGTTCCAAATCAAACCAAGCAATCACAGAGGTGTCCCTATGTGTTCCATCATTTCCAAGCAACAGAAAGAATGAGCTAATCAGAATCATTTCTTCTTACTCTTGATAGGAAAAGCAATAATGACTTACAGAAATAACGATGCATGGCGAGACTGTTTTTCTTGTCTAGGAGGTATAGGCCAGCTATTGGTAGGTCCCTAGCTTCCCTAAGGATGGGCAATGGGAACATTTATTCACAATATAGTTAAAATGGATTCTGAAGTCAAAATGGCAGCACTTAAGACAAGGGGCTTTTGCCTGTTCCCACCAAAGGAATGTCATTTATTGGCCTGTTCATCCTAGATGAAACATAATTCACAATTCTCTTTGCAGTCAAAGGGTTCTAACACATCCTGAAGGCACCTTTCATGTGTTGGTTCACTTACTCAATACAGACACAGTCTGGATGTTCAGCAATGTAGGCTAGGCACCACTTTGTTTGGGTGTAGCTAAAGACAAACATTATCAAACACAACTTGTTTTATTTCCTTTTTGAAGGATGGTTTTCGCTGTAGGGAAGGAAGGCTATGCTTCCTGAATGTAACTCATTATGTAGGTCAGGCTAGCCCCTCTTTACCATGCTCTTGCCTATCTTTGAGTTCTCTGTGTTAGCTATTATACCTGACTAGTGCATTTGACTGTTGAACAGTGCACAGTTGCCTGGCTTTACTGATACATTATTTATGACTTATTAAATCTTGACTGAGGATTCAGAAAACAAATTCAACCTCAAGCTATAGAGATTAGACAGTGGGGATTCACACCTTTAATCCCGGCAGCAGAAGCTACAAGGTGGTGGCACACACCTTTAATCCTATGACTCAGGATTGAGTGATAGACGATTTCTTAGAGTTCAAGGCCTCCCAGGGATAAATGAGATTGAATTAGTCTAAAAGAATAACAGATCACACACCTTTAATCCGAGCAATAGTGGGGCATATAAGAAAGAAGCAGGGTCTTCAGTATTCAGTATCAACTGAAGACAGGAATTCTTTCATCAGGCAAGCAAGAGAGGCAGCAGCTTGAGGTTTGGTGAAGAGGTTGTGCGTGGATCAGTCCTTTCAGCTTGAGACTGAGGTAAGAGCTAGTTGCCAACTGCTTTGCTTTTCTGAAATTCAACTTTTAGTTTGCCCCCCAATATCTGTATCTGGGTCATTTGTTCAGCATATTATACCTGGCATTGTTGCAAGTTCCTGTAGTGACAGGACTTTATGGACAGTGTAAGAGGACTCCAGCACAGTCTAGTCTCTGTAGGGTGCTTCAGGCAAGTCCAGGTTAGGGGATTAAATAAGATATGTTATGTCTTGATATAGGTGGTTTGGTTGTGGGGTTTGGGGGCCAGTGTACAAGTGTTCTGCATTTACACTCCCAGGTTATCTGTCTGTTTTGTCTAATTAAGGCAAACACAATGTCTGTCAAGGCTGGATTGTCTGTCAATCCTGGATCTGTGATTTTCTATACTCATGACCTTAATTCTATTTCCCAGGTGTGTCTTATGTGCTTCGTGGATCTTTCATTTTTTAGTTGTCATTCTCTGAAAATATAAAGTCAAATAGTCAAGGCCAAAGCAACCACATTCCTAAAGAATAGTGCTCAGTTCAGCTAGTCATGGGTTTGGTTATCAGAAAACAAGTAGTATCCCAGAACAACTTGTAAACTATAGTTGAGGGAAATTATAATTCAAATAATAACAAAACATTAAACAGTGAAGCTTTTTCTTTTTTTTTTTTTTTTTTTTTTTTTACGAGACAGGGTTTCTCTGTTTTGGAGGCTGTCGGTCCAGCCTGGCCTCGAACTCACAGAGATCCGCCTGCCTCTGCCTCCCGAGTGCTGGGATTAAAGGTGTGCGCCACCAACGCCCAGCAAACAGTGAAGCTTTATTGAAGGGATTTTTAATGATATCAATTACAGAGCAGATTCTTTCCTGAATTCTAAAATGGGCCTAAGAATCTGTACAGTACCAGAAAGATCTGGAGTTGTAGAGCAGCCTTGTCCATTATAGATAAGTCTCAGAAATACTCAAAGGAAGTCCAGTGTGGTGGTTCTTGCCTTTTATCCCAGAGCTCCGGATTACAGACATTTGCCTTCAACCCTCTCTCAGGGCATTGCATTTCCAGTATCGAAAGATGTGATCTGCTCTATGTACATTCCTGGCCAGTGACTCCATGCATGGCTCACAGATCATTTGGTGATTTCCCATGGAACACAATCTCTCCTAAATCACTGATACTGACCTTGAGCTCCCTTTGAATTCCACACAGGTGTTGACTATGTTCCTTCTTTATCATAATGCTGAGTAATGGCCATTCCGGGCCATCAGAAATGGTTGTTCCCAGATCTAGGCAAAGCTGACTATGTTCTGGAGCACAAGTGAGGCCACAGATCATCCTGTACACAGCATAGCACACAAACATATAGGAAGAGCTAATTTAGCTGGGTGGTAGAAATGCATGCCTTTAATACCAGCATTTGAGAGAAAACGGCAGGGGGATCTCAGAGAATTCAAGGTCAGGATAGGCTCCAAAGTTACATACAAAAAACACCCTATCTTAAAAGAAATACCAACAAAAAAGAAAGAAAACAAATCATAATTTAGCCAGATGGTGGTGGCAGACACCTGTGGTTAAATATTGTTCATGATTTATTAAACTACTACAGATCAAAATAGCAAAGCAAACATACTAGGTGAGCCACACCTTTAATCCCAGGACAGAGTAACAGAGTCCACGCCTCTAATCCCAACACTAGAGAGGCATAAATGGCAGAAGCAGGGTTTCCAGTAATCAGTCTTTGTATTATTTTCCAGTGACATCGTGAAACTTGGTGAGAGCTCATGGAGACAGGATCAGCCATTTCAGCCTGAGGTAAAGGCAAGTGTTAGTGGCTTGTCTGCTTTGCTTCTCTGATCTTCAGCTTAAGCTTGAACCCCAATATCTGTCTCTGGGTCTGTTACGTATCATGCTACACATACCATTAATCCAGGCACTCAGAAGATTGAGGCAGGCAGATTTCTGTGAGTATACTTCAGCCTGGTCTGCAGAGCAAGTTCCAGGAGTGTGGGGCTGTTACACAGAGAAATACTGCCTCAAAAATCAATACCAAAGACAACCTAATCTTTACCAGAATCTCAGTTCGGTCCCTTTCCCAAAAGTAGATCCAATTGACCTGAACATGCCCTATTTATATCCTCTTCCACAAAAATAGGAAGGTTACTGTAACCCGGCTGTAGATTCTATACTTCTAGGCAAGGATTCCATAAAAGGTAAAGCAGATACAAACAATCTAATTCATTAATTAATTAATGAATTAATTAACAATACATAGACAAATCCTTAGTGTTTTGAGGTCACTTGGGGAATGGGTTTTTGCTGTCAGTGTAGTCTCAGTTCTTTCTGTTACCTGATTTGAGATGAAGTCAAAATGGTGTCACACACACTTCATACCACTACAATCAGGCAGAAGGATTACTGAGACTTCCAGGTCAGCTAAGGTTGCATAATGAGTTCAGGTATGCTTGAGTTACATAGAGAGAATTTATATGAAAATTGAAAATATATCATTGTACGGAATACAGTACATCCTATTGCTGTGAAGTGTTATAGAGGCTTTGGGCACTTGACTACCATCTGGGCTTTCCTGCTTTCCCACATCTGATTCACTCAAAAGATGGATGTAAAAGTCCAAGTAGGACTAGATTGGGAGATGCTCAGTTATCCTATGAGATGGCAGCTTTTGCCTCAGAGGTGAGACTATGAAGGGAAGTTTTGACAGGAAAGAGGGATATAAGGGTTAACAGGGTCACTTAGGCACTGGTGGTTGGATCCTAAAATAACTACCAGGATGTGCTGGGATTTGAACACCTGTTATGTGTGTCCTGATCAGGTAAGCCATTCATCCCCATCACATCACACAATCATACCCAGGGTCACCAGTCTCTCAGTTCATCTTATAATTCCTGATTTTGTTGTTTTCTTTGGTGTGGGTCTTTTGAAGCTGAAAATTCCATTTATCCCAGTCTAGTCTAGAATTCCATATGTAGCTTATTGTTATGAGTTCTGAAACCTGGAGCTAAACTTCTGTGCCCTTTAACTGAATGTTGAGGTTGCTATACTCAAGCTAAGGCACATTGAGCAAACACTGACCAACAACTCAAAGTGACTATGGACTTATTAACTGCAGATGAAGGAAGTTCCACAGAACACCAGTTGGTCATGAATCTCAGGAAAGCATCAAGAAGACAACTCCCAGTAATCAAACTCCTAAAGGGGTCTGTGGCTCACTTGACTCCAGGTTCTAAAGTTTTACAAATAATACTGACTCCATCCATTTCATGTATTCTCCCAACAAGTACCTTTGATTGAATGCCAAGCACAATTGGCTTTGGGATCTTTAACTTTGCTCTTGAGGATCATGAGAAACATTTGAAGATGGTTGCCAACAAAAGAGTCTGTCTCTCATTTGATTCTCCACTTTCTCATTGTCTATGTCAGTAGGATTCAGGGGAGCAGTGGATGGGATTGGCAGAATAACAGAAAGGATTTATTCTCTGGATCTTTCTATAGTGCCTGTGTATATTAAGGCCAGGATGAACTCCCCATCCTCGCTCAAGCTGTTGGCAATAAGAAGTCTGCTGAAAGATGAAGCCTTGGCTATCTCGGCTCTGAAGACCCTGCCCATGGAACTCTTCCCACCCCTATTTCAAGGGGCCTTCGATGGCAAACAAACAAATATCCTGAGGGCCATGGTGGCAGCCTGGCCCTTCAGATGCCTTCCTGTGGGAGCGCTGATGAAGACTCCTGAACTGGAGATTTTGAAGGCTGTGCTGGATGGCCTTGACCTGCTGATTAAGCAGAAGGATCGACCGAGGTAAGTGAGAAAATGGTAGCATGGAGGGAAGAGTGTGGGTAGTGAGTGGTGACTACAGAATTCAGAATGTGGTCCAAGTTGAATCAGAGCTTTCTTAGAGAAGTGCATAAATGAAAAATGACATGTGAAGAACACTGCTAATAGACACAGACACATACAGTGACTGTATCTCTGCTATTCTTTCCCCAGCCACTAGAATTGTTAAGAGGGTTGGTTTAAAGAATGGATTTAAGGGAAGTTGATGTGTGTGGTTTAGGCAGAGAGTACATTGGTATTTCTTGCATTTGATTCACTCTCGTTTGACCAACAGGAGTTGCAAACTAGAAGTGCTAGATCTTCGGGATGCACAGCATAACTTCTGGAGTGTGTGGGCTGGATCAGAGCATGGGGGGTGCTCTCCAGATGTCGTTAGTGAGAGTCAACCAGTGGTGAGTCTACACACACAACATGGAAAACAGGCTGTGACTGTGATGATGAACCTTTCCCTCAAGTCCAGGTATCTCTGTAAATCCCTAAAATATTTCCACTGGTGGGCTAAGCAGAGGAAAGATGTGCTGCAGGTTATCTGTGAAAAGCTGGAGTTTGGGGCCCTCCCTGTCTATAAGCCCCTAAAGCTGCTGGAGGTATTTGAGCCAAGCTCTATACAGGAGTTGGAAGTGAATGCACGCTGGGACCTGAAAACCCTTGCGATGTTTGCCCCTGGCCTGGGTCAGATGAGAAACCTTCAGAAACTCCTTGTCAATGAAATCTTCACTCCTGTAGAATGGATTACTAACAGAGAGATGAGAGAATGGAGTTTTAGAGAGATCATTTCACAGTTCTTCCAACTCAACAAGCTCCAGCATCTCTATTTGAATGGTTTCTTCTTCCTGAATAAAAGACTGGACCAAGTGCTCAGGTGAGGAAGATGGAGAGCTTGCTCAGCAGGGCCGGGAGGAGCTTTTCCTTGTTATGTAAAACACCAGTGAACACCTGGGGCTTCTCAGTTACCCCTAAGTATGCACTGATGTGACCTGAGGATGATTGATCTAGTAGCCTTTCTGTTCCTTTGGTATCCATGATCTAGATAAGGTCTTTGCTAGGGACCCAGATGAGGGGAAAACAGATCTGCAGAGGGGATGAGGTTTTAAATCACATGTTGCCCCATGTCAGCCCTGTCCTCAGAAGTTTGTGCCCAGTTTACATCTGTCTCTGTTTCCCAAAGCGACAGGTGCTCTTTGAGCTCAGGTATAGCCTTAGTCAAACGAAAATGACTGGTAGTGATTAGGGCCAAAGGGAAGCCCTGCAAGCAGGACAGTGTCTATGCTAAGAAGGTGGGGATCATGGAGACCAATGCTGGCACACACAGGTATCGCACTATGTTCCTGCTAGGTGTCCATCTAGGTTTCCTTCTGATACCATTTGCCATCCCATGAGGTTTTGTTCTGGACAGTGCAGAGGGACCTAAATTGGGACAGAAACAGTCAAAATAATGGTGCATGCGTTGGTAATTCTCCATCAGGGAGATCCTTGGCTTGGACTTCAGGATGCTCCCAGAATGACCTTAGGAATAACTAACCCCTGCTGTGTTGAAGTCCTCCCCTTTCTCAGCCACTATTAGACTTAATGAGATAAACTCCTTTCCCTTTCTGCAGGTACTTGGAGAGTCCCTTACAGACCCTTGCAATCACAAACTGCACGCTATCAGAATCAGACATGAGGTATCTGTCACAGTGTCCAAGCGTCCTTCAACTCACATATCTGGAAATTAGTAGTGTCACCTTTTCAGATTTAAGTCAAGCACTTCTAGGAAGACTGCTAAAGAAACTGACAGCTACATTGCGGACTTTAAAACTGAAGGGTTGTATGCTCACGGACTACCAACTCGGTGACTTCCTCCCTGCCCTGAGCCAGTGTTCCCAGCTGGTTGAGGTGAATTTTGTGAGGAACTTACTGATTATATCCAGTCTTAAGAAGCTGCTGCAGCACACTGCTAACCTTAAAAAACTGACTCTGGAGATGTACCCTGCCCCTGTTGAAGTCTATGATGACAATGTTGATGTTCTGCCACAAAGATTTGCCCAACATTGTTCTGGGCTCTTGGAAACACTCAGAGGTATAAGAGAGCCAAATAAGGTCTATTTTTTCAGTAACAGATGTCGACGTTGCCGGGAATTCTGTGTCTATGAACAGGATGTCTCCCTATGTTCATGTTGGGAATAAATGATGACAGACCACTGCTGAGCTATGAAAATGAAAGCCAGGAATCAAGTGACTCATTAGAGACACAGAGCATGTCTTTTAAGGGATTTTGGATTTATTTGAAAATATAATTTCATTGATTCAGACAAGAGAGAGAGAAACTTTGACATGGAGAATAATGGTACACAAATCTGCTGTGGGCCAACAGTGCATTCCCAAACTCAGATAAGAAGAGAGATTTGAGAATGGTAGGGATTGTCTTCCAGCACGATCAGGTTGTGAGAGACCATAGACACAGGGAATGGAATAAAGACAGAGGATAGGACAAAGACCATATTGCCTGGATTAGGTGTGTTCCATCTCTCTATATTTTTTTGGCCTCTGCATTTTCCTTTTCCACCTAACTTAAAGATTTGTAATACATGCACATATATTACTTTTTTGCACAATAATGTCAGCTGATGAACTTGTGTTGAGCATATAACACTCACAGTATTCAGCTTGATCTCTCTATGATTTCAAGAGGGATGTAAGCATGATATTATTTCCCCCACCATCCTTACCATTACGGTTTCAAATAAGTTCAATAAAACACTTTTCCTTTTTCTCTCAATACATGTTTTTATTTAAATTAGAAACATGCATGTTTCACATGTCAATCCCAGTTCCCTCTCCCATCCCTCCTCCCTTATCGATTCACCAGCCCCTCCCCGGGTCCCTACACAATCCCCACATCGTTCCCCATGGAGGGTGAGGCCCTCCTTGGTAGGATATCCAGAGTCTGTCATTTCGTCCAGGGCAGTATCTAGGCCCTTCCCGATGTGTCCAGGCTGGGAGAGCATCCCTCCCTGTGGAATGGGCTCCCAACGTCCATTCATACGCCATGGTAAACACTGATCTACTACACAAGGTTCCAGAGATTTCTGAGGCCTCCTCATTGTCACTACATTCAGAGGGTCTGGATCAGGCCTCTGTTGGCCTCTCAGCCATCATCCTGGGGTTCAAGAGCTCCTCATTATCCAGTCAGCTGTCTTTGTGGGCTTCACCATCATGGTCTTGACTCCTTTGCTCATAACTCCTCAATGTCTATCACTGGGTTCCAGGAGTTTGCTTCAGTGTTTAGCTGTGAATATCTATCTTTGCTTCCATAGTCACTGGATGAAGGGTTCTAGGATGGCGTATAAGGTAGTCATCAACCTTATCTAGGAGGGGCAATTAATGTAGTCTTTCTAATATTGCTTAGTTTGCCAGATGGTGTTTTCTTGGAGATCCCTGGAGATCTCACTAGTGTCAGCTGTCTACTCAAGCCTATAATGACTCCATCTATTATGGTGTCTCTCATCCTGCTCTCCTCTATTCTTACCTCAACTCAACCTTCCTGCTCCCCCATGCCTTCTTCTCCCCTCTTATTCCTCTCTCTTTTACCTCCTTCCCTCTCCCCTTCCTCTATGTTCCCAATCTTCTCAGGAGATCTTGGCTCATTACACTTCTCTGGGGTATCATGCATCTCTCTTGGTAACCTCCCTGTTTCCCAGACTCACTGGCACTGGGACTGTAGGCTGACACTCCTCTGATCCATATCAAAATCCATATATGAATGAGAACATACCATGTTTGTCTTTTTGTGACTGGGTTACATCACTCAGGATGGTCTCTTCTAGAGCCATCCATTTGCATGCAAATTTCAAGATTCCATTTTTCTTCTGCTGATGAGTACTCCACTGTGTAAATGTACCACATTTTCTCTATCCACTCTTCAGTTGTGGGGCATCTAGGTTGCTTCCAGGATCTAGCTATTGCATATAATGCTGCTATGAAAATAGTGGAATAGACATTCCTGTTTTGTGAAAGGGCATCTTTTGGATATATGCTTAAGAGTGGAATTGCTGTGTCTTGTGGTAGACTGATTCACTTTTTCCTGAGGAATCTCCATACTGATTTCCAAAGTGGCTGTACAAGTTTGCAATCCCACCAGCAATGGACAAGTGTTCCCCTTTCTCTACATCCTCTACAGCATAAACTGTGATTGGTGTTTTTGATCTCAGCCATTCTGAGTAAATTCTTGGAAATTTTCTACACCTCAATTTCTTGTATCCCCAGTCAGAAAGCTAGAGAGAATCTCTTGGAGAGATGGCTCAGAGTTTAAGGGTGCTTGTTGAGTTTTCTGGGAACCAGTGTTTGATTTCAGCAGGCAGAAACACTTTGAACTGTTTCAGGTGGTCTGAAGTTTATTTCTGGTCTCTGGGAGCACTCACAGTCATCTCCATCTACACATGTACCACACACATGCCATTTAATATACATAATGAATGATAATTAAAATTAAAGTATTAAAAATATAAATAAGCCGGGCGTTGGTGGCGCACGCCTTTAATCCCAGCACTCGGGAGGCAGAGGCAGGCCGATCTCTGTGAGTTCGAGACCAGCCTGGTCTACAGAGTGAGTTCCAGGACAGCCTCCAAAGCCACAGAGAAACCCTGTCTCGAAAAAACCAAAAATAAATAAATAAATGCATAGAATTAAATATGAAGGTCTTCTAGAGACTGATAAACCCATTGGATTTAACCCATGAAAGCCTGAATACCATATGGCAGATGTACTGATGATGCCCATGTGTGACCTCCAGAGCAGAGGCTAAAGGTAGAAGATTTTGTATGTTTGTGGTTAAGGACTGTGGTTCCAACTCAATGGTTAATACTTACCATGTATGAAGGAATACATTGATCACACCACTATTTCTATGTGGAAGAAGTTTTCAGTTCCTTTGGAATACAGGGTTCCATCCCTACTCTTGACAAATGTGAGCATCCACTTCAGAAAGCTCCTCCCAATCTTTGTCATCTCACCTTACTCAAGATACTAAAGCTTCACAGCATGTTTTGAGGGCATGCATGTGAGTCTGGATGTAGGTCCTTCTGTGACATTGTGACAATGTGGATGGCAGAAGATGCTTCTCTCTGTCTGTGCCTCTGTCTGTGCCTCTGTCTATCTGTCTCTGTCTGTCTCTCTCTCTGTGTGTCTCTCAGTCTCTCTGTCCCTGTCTCTGTCTCTCTGTCTGTCTCTCTGTATCTTTCTATCTCTGTCTCTGTCTCTCTCTGTATCTCTCTCTCTCTGTCTGTCTGTCTGTCTGTCTGTCTCTGTCTCTCTCTCTCTCTCAGACCTGGTCTCACTATACAGTTCAGACTGTTTTTTTTTTGTTTGTTTGTTTTACGAGACAGGGTTTCTCTGTATTATTTTGGAGGCTGTCGGTCCAGCCCGGCCTCGAACTCACAGAGATCTTCCTGCCTCTGCCTCCTGAGTGCTGGGATTGAAGGTGTGCGCCAGCACTGCCCGGCCCAGACTGGTTTTGAACCCACTGTTTATCAGGACAATTTTCAAGGTTCAGTTTCTTTTTCCACAGGGAATTCTGGGGATCACAGCAATGTCTCTGTGCTTGTTTAGCAAACTCTCATCTGTTTCCCACAGAGATCCCCTACAGTGTGTATCTGTACCCTGCTATTGATTGCATTCAATAAGTGTACTGGGTTGCTGGTGTGTCTCCTTCAGAGCACAATCCTACTCCATTCCATAATTTGTCCACCTGTGTCTGTGGTATTTTCCTCTGTCCATCACACTGACCTAGTCAGTCTCAAAGCTTTACAGGTCCAGACATCCTAGGGAGTGGTCTCCTATTAATAGGACACAGAGCACAAGGCTTCACAAGGTATTCAATGTTTTGGAACCAACATGGTATGGAATAAGTTCTGACCACAAGCACTGAGTTTGATATGGAGAACTATGGAATGAGCCACAGTTGTCTGTGGAGATAGAACTACAATTGTGTGCTTCTAAATTATAATTTGAGCCAGGCAATAGTTAACTTGTAAATGTAACTGATGAGTGTTTTTCCGATGTGGTACCCAGAAAGAATACTCAGAACCTGAGAGCCTGGAGCAGTATACTGAGGGTGCACTTACTGTCAGTGTCCTCTTCAGATGGGTCTTAGGTTCAAGGTCAGGAGAATCCTGTGTCTTTGCAGGTGCATAAACAGTGAATTCAATCCCCAGAACTCCCTGTCTGGAGTAAAACCCTTTGGAGTCTCACTGTCATTCAAATCCATTCTTCTTGGCCTTTTCCTCTGTCCATCCTTCTGCAGTGCTGTTCAGGGGATTGTGTTCAAAGATGTTCAGGAGCATCAGAAAAAGGACACCACCAGAATACTGAGACCCAAAAGCACGAAGGCTGGAACACCCCAACACAAATAAACCAGAAGAGACTGGCATAAAAACAACTTCATAAAAATGATAGAGGCCCTCAAAGAGGATATGAGAAAATCCCTTAAAGAGATGGAAGAAAAAACAATTCAAAAAATGGAAGAAAAGACAAACCAAAAAGTGCAAGAAACAATTCAAACAGTGCAAGTGCTCAAATCTGAAATAGAAACAATTAAAAAAACACAGTCTGAAGGAATGCTGGAAATAGAAAAGCTGGGAAAATGGTCAGGTACTACAGATGCAAGCATAACCTGAAAGACCCCGGCCCAGCACAGGCGGCTGAGGCCTATGGAAAATTCCTTTCCCCCACAGCTCAGCCGAATAGTCATTTTTTTATCAGAAGGGAGCTCTGCCCAAGGACATGGGCTTTGGATGTCTTCTGTGACCAGATGGCCAGCCCAGCAAGATTGGGCAAGCACAGAGACCTATTGTTCCTCAGATAGGGCCAAGGCCGAGACTTGAGTTCTGAGAGAAACCTCAATTGCCCTCGTTCTGAGCCCCGGCCTTATTTACATAGCCCAATCAGGGTCCCGTAACTAGGCTTCTCGCTTCTGTACTGCGCTTTTTGCTATAAAAGGACCCCTGAGTCCCCAGCTCGGGGCTCTCAGTTCCCGAGACTGAGATGCCCCGGGTACCCGTGTATTATCAATAAAGCCTCTTGCTGTTGCATCCAAGCTTGTGGTCTCGTTGCTCCTTGGGTTCGGGTCTCCCTCCCGTGAAAGTCCCCCGCTTGGGGTCTTTCATTTGGTGCGTTGGCCGGGAAACTGAGACCCCGCCCAGGGACCATCGACCCACTTCTGGGAGGTAAGAATTGTCCGGACTAAATTTCTGTTGTTTCTGTTGTCTGCTGTCTGTCTATGCCTGTTATTCTCTCGTGCCTGCGTTTGTAGTATACAGCTGTATACATTTGTATTTGGCGGCCACCGAGGAGGAACTGACGGGTTCGTACTCCCGACCACAGCTCCAGGAGACGTCCTGGTAGCGTTTGGAGTACTCATTTGTTTGGGGTGGATGTCAATCTGCCCCGTTTGTATTTGGAGTACTCATTTGTTTGGGGTAGATGTCAATCTGCCCCGTTTGGAGTTCTTAGGGACTCATTTGGGTTAGGGGTAGATGCCTAGGAATCTGCCCCGTCTGTTTGGGGAAGTCCCACTGGCCGAGGGATTTTCCATCCTGGTAGGGGACGAGGACGGGAGCACAAGGCCCCCGTCCCCGATCTGAATTTGCTTTTGACTTTCGTCAAAGCCGCGCAGCGAAAATCTGTTTGTTTTTGTTTCTTATCTGTTCGTCCGTCTTAGTGTCGTTTGTCATCGCTCTCGAGAAAATGGGCCAGACAGTTACCACTCCGCCTAGCCTGACCCTTTCACATTGGCAACAGGTCCAGAAATACGCTCACAACCGGTCTGTCGATGCGCGCAAGAAGCAATGGATCACCTTTTGCTCTTCTGAATGGCCAGCTTTGGATGTTGGCTGGCCACGAGGTGGCACCTTTAACTCTCAAATTATCTTCCAGGTGAAGGAGAAAGTCATGGATTCTGGACCCCAGGGCCACCCGGACCAAGTACCCTATGTAGTTACCTGGGAAGTGCTGGTCTATGACCCTCCCTCCCCCTCCTCTTCCCTAACCCCCATCACCGCTGCCGCAGCTGCAGGCACCGCTCAGGCTGAGGCTCATTTCCGGTTCGCGTTCAGCGTCCCGGCCGCTGCGGGAAGGGCGCCCTGAGTATGACGGCGCGACCGGCGGCAATGCGAGGGGGAGCTTCGTCTGCCTCCCTGGTGGTCTAGTGGTTAGGATTCGGCGCTCTCACCGCTGCGGCCCGAGGTGGACTGGGTACGGACAGAGAGCGGCCGCCACGCCCTCGCCCCGCTCCCCGGCGGCTGCTCCGGCTCTTCCGGGCGGCGCCGCAGCCTCAGCCTGCTCCGGTCAACCGCCCTGCCTCCCCGTACGGGGCCCCGATGGCCAGTTGCAGTACTGGCCGTTCTCTGCCTCAGATCTTTATAACTGGAAAAATAATAACCCCTCCTTTTCAGCAGACCCCGTGAGACTGACTGATCTATTAGAATCGGTTCTCACTACAGCGGATCCTTCTTGAAGCCCGGTAAAATTGTTCCTGGGGCAAATGGACAACCTATGCAGCTTCCAAATGAAATTGATGCTGCTGCTTTCTCCCCTTGACCGCCCCGTCTTTATTGCCAGTTGCTTGTAGCGAGTCTCCGAGAGACGGGTAAGCAATCTACAAATCTGGCCCAGGTAAGACAGAGAGTTCAGAAGGCAGAGGAATCGCCAGCCGCATTTTTTTAGAAAGGCTTAAGGAAGCTTACAGAATGTATACCCCATATGACAGGGGTATACACTACCAGATGTATTGAGGGAGGCAGAACGCATTTTTAATAAAAAAGAGAGAGAGAAAAGATGGAGACAGAATGTCAGAGACAGGAAATTAGAGAGAGGTAGAGAGAGGGACAAGAGGCGTAACAGAGAAATGACTAAACTGTTGGCCACAGTAGTCGCAGAGCAGAGACAAGATAGGTAGAGAGAGGGACAAAGGGGGCCATCGGCGGGAAGCAGTATCGATGGACCACGGACCGCCAGCTCCACCTAGCGACCGGTAAGGTGATGCACTCCTTTTTACATGTTCCTGACTGTCCATACCCCCTCCTGGGTCGAGACCTCCTAACGAAGTTAAAGGCTCAAGTACATTTCGAGAAAGCCAACATAAGAGTCACGGGGCCAGAAGGGGCCCCACTCACGGTGCTGACCATAGCCTTAGAAGAGGAATATAGAATACATGAGCCCAAGGATGATTCTTTTAAGGTCGAGGACCACTGGCTGACCGACTTTCCCCAGTCCTGGGCAGAGACCGGAGGCATGGGACTAGCCCTCCAGCAGGCTCCCATCATAGTCCACTTAAAGGCATCTGCTCTCCCGGCCTCAATTAAACAATATCCTATGTCCCGGGAGGCCCGCGATGGGATCAAACCTCACATTAGGAGGCTACTGGAGCAGGGCATTCTAACCCCCTGCCGGTCCCCCTGGAACACTCCCCTGTTGCCAGTCAAAAAGCCCGGAACCAATGACTATAGGCCGGTCCAGGACCTCCGGGAAGTCAATAAGCGGGTTGAGGACATACACCCCACGGTCCCCAATCCCTATAACCTCCTGAGTGGACTGCCACCTGACTATGCTTGGTACTCAGTCCTGGATTTAAAGGATGCCTTCTTCTGCCTGCGGTTACACAAAGACAGTCAGCCACTGTTTGCCTTTGAATGGCAGGATGCAGACCTGGGAATCTCGGGACAACTTACATGGACTAGGTTGCCCCAAGGGTTCAAAAATAGCCCCACCCTCTTTGATGAGGCCTTGCATCAGGATTTGGCTGGATTTAGAGTCCACAACCCTGAGGTCATCCTCTTACAATATGTGGATGACATCCTGATAGCCACCAAAACAGAGGAGGAATGCCTTAGGGGGACAGAAGCTCTCTTAAAGACTTTAGGAGACTTGGGGTACAGGGCCTCTGCCAAGAAGGCCCAAATCTGCCGGACCCAGGTCACCTACTTGGGGTACAAAATCCAGGATGGAAAACGTTGGCTAACAGAAGCCCGCAAACAGGCCATACTTGATATCCCTCCTCCCAAGACCCCCCCGAAAACTGCGGGAATTCTTGGGAACGGCAGGTTTCTGTAGACTGTGGATCCCCGGGTTTGCGGAAATGGCAGCACCCCTGTACCCCCTCACCAAGACGGGGGCTGCTTTTGACTGGGGGGAGAGTCAGGAAAAAGCCTTCATGGACATCAAGAAGGCTCTGCTCTGCTCCCCAGCTCTGGGGTTACTTGACCTGACTAAACCCTTTGACTTATTCATGGCTGAGCAAGAGGGTTATGCGAAGGGGGTCCTAACTCAAAAACTTGGGCCCTGGAGACGACCGGTTGCCTACTTATCTAAGAGATTAGACCCCGTAGCGTCAGGATGGCCCCCATGTCTCCGCATGATCGCCGCCACCACAGTTCTCATAAAGGACTCTCACAAATTGACTTTGGGGCAGCCTTTGACTATCTATGCCCCCCCATGCTATGGAGGCGGTCATCAGACAGCCACCAGGCCACTGGCTCACCAATGCCAGGATGACTCATTACCAGACTCTGTTGCTGGACAAGGACCGAATTCACTTCGGGGCTCCGGTGACCCTGAACCCCGCCTCGCTACTTCCCCTCCCCGGGGAAGCAGAGACTCATGACTGCTTGCAGGTCCTGGCTGAGGTCCATGGGATGAGAGCTGACCTCACGGATCAACCCCTTCCCAACCCTGACCTTGTCTGGTTCACGGACGGAAGCAGCTTTGTACATCAAGGGGAGCGGAAAGCCGGTGCTGCAGTGACAACTGAGTCAGAAACAATTTGGGCCGAGGCCCTGCCGCCAGGAACATGGGCCCAACGAGCAGAACTGATTGCCTTAACACAGGCCCTGAGACTGGCAGAAGGTAAGAAACTCACTGTCTATACAGACAGCCGCTATGCTGTTGCCACCGCTCACATCCATGGTGAAATTTATAGGCGAAGGGGGCTATTGACCTCAGAGGGCAGAGACATTAAAAATAAAAAGGAAATCCTGGCCCTCTTAGAGGCTCTGCACCTGCCAACCGCCCTCAGTATCATACATTACCCAGAGCACCAGAAAGGCGACAGCCCAGTCGCCCGGGGAAACCGGAGGGCAGACCTGGCTGCCCGGGAGGCTGCCCTGGCCATGGAAAGTAGCAGCCACCTCCTCCAGGCAGTTGTAGTCCCTGTAACTAATGAGGCTTCCGAGAAGACCTCCCCGTCATGGGACTATGAGATAAAAGACATCAAAGCCATGAAAAGACTGGGGGCGACCCGAGTACATGATGGTCTCTGGACCTATCAAGGAAAAACTGTCCTTCCCCGCCTAATGACTAGATATCTGGTTAACAGCCTACACAAACTCACTCATTTGAGCTCCAGGAAAATGCGAGAACTATTAGCCCGGGAAGAAAATACTCGCCACCTGTTGGGAATAGAAGAAATAATAAAACAAGTGACTGAGCAATGTGATGCCTGCGCCCGCGTCAATATGACCAGGCTAAAGCTACCCATGGGGACTCGAGCTCGTGGGCACCGGCCTGGGGTGCATTGGGAAATAGATTTCACAGAAATTAAACCAGGAAAATATGGATACAAGTACCTCCTGGTTTTTGTTGACACCTTCTCGGGATGGACTGAAGCCTACCCCACCAAGCACGAGACGGCAAAGGTGGTCACCAAGAAACTTCTTGAAGAAATCTTCCCCCGTTACGGAATGCCACAGGTATTGGGGACAGACAACGGGCCTGCCTTTGTTTCTCAGGTAAGTCAGTCTGTGGCCACCTTGTTGGGGATTGATTGGAAATTACATTGTGCTTATCGACCCCAAAGTTCAGGGCAGGTAGAGCGAATGAATAGAACCATTAAGGAGACTATAACTAAATTATCGCTGGCAGCTGGCACTAAAGACTGGGTCCTCTTGCTCCCCCTTGCCCTCTATCGTGCCCGGAATACACCGGGCCCCCATGGCCTCACCCCTTTTGAAATTCTGTATGGAACCACCGTTCCCTTTGTTCAGTTCTTTGACCAAGATATTTCTGACTATGCCAATTCCTCCTCTCTTCAAGCTCACCTGCAGGCACTCCAGCTGGTTCAGCAGGAAGTCTGGAAGCCCCTGGCCCAAGCCTACCGAGACCAGAGGAGACACCCTATCGTCCCTCACTCCTATTACGTGGGAGACAGCGTTTGGGTCCGGCGCCACCAGGCTAAGAACCTTGAACCCCGCTGGAAGGGACCATACACGGTCCTGTTGACCACCCCTACTGCTCTCAAGGTGGATGGGATTGCTGCTTGGATACACATCTCGCTTGTGAAAGCTGCCTCCCCTGAGGATCCGGACCCAGGATGCAGGGCTCAGCGCACTCAAAATCCTCTAAAGATAAGACTCTCCCGAGTTGTTTGATTGCCTTCTTATGCTTCATGCTTACCTTTCCCCTTATTGAGGAAAGTCCTCACCAAGTATTCAATATTACTTAGGTGATAACCAATCTGGGGACGGGACAGACTGCAAGCCTGAGTTCCCAACTTGGGGCTCTGACAGACACCTTCCCCACCCTGTATTTGGATCTATGTGATCTGGTGGGGGAAAATTGGGACCCCTGATCATTATACTTTTGATTCTGATGTTTGGGCCATGCATCTTAAACAGATTGACCCAGTTCATAAAGGAAAGGTTATCAGTTGTACAATCACTGGTTTTGACTCAACAATACCAGCAGCTAAAGCAAAGGGATTTCGAGATGGCAGAAACCTCTGAATGAAAGATTTCATTCAGTTACAAGAGCAATGGGGGAATGAAAGACCCCGGCCCAGCACAGGCGGCTGAGGCCTATGGAAAATTCCTTTCCCCCACAGCTCAGCCGAATAGTCATTTTTTTATCAGAAGGGAGCTCTGCCCAAGGACATGGGCTTTGGATGTCTTCTGTGACCAGATGGCCAGCCCAGCAAGATTGGGCAAGCACAGAGACCTATTGTTCCTCAGATAGGGCCAAGGCCGAGACTTGAGTTCTGAGAGAAACCTCAATTGCCCTCGTTCTGAGCCCCGGCCTTATTTACATAGCCCAATCAGGGTCCCGTAACTAGGCTTCTCGCTTCTGTACTGCGCTTTTTGCTATAAAAGGACCCCTGAGTCCCCAGCTCGGGGCTCTCAGTTCCCGAGACTGAGATGCCCCGGGTACCCATGTATTATCAATAAAGCCTCTTGCTGTTGCATCCAAGCTTGTGGTCTCATTGCTCCTTGGGTTCGGGTCTCCCTCCCGCGAAAGTCCCCCGCTTGGGGTCTTTCAAACCAATAGAATACAAGAGATGGAAGAGAGAATCTCAGGTGTTGAAGATACACTAGGAGAATTAGATTCATAGACCAGAGAAAAATTTAAGTCTAACAAATCTCTAACACAAAATATCCAGGAAATATAGGACACCATGAAAAGATCAAAATTAAGAATAATAGGTATAGAAGAAGGTGAAGAAACCCACCTCAAAGGGCCAGAAAACATATTCAAAAAATAATAGAAGAAAACTTTCTCAACCTAAAGAAAGACATGCCAATGAAGGTGCAAAAAGCTTACAGAACACCAAATAGAGAGGACCAAAAATAAAATCCCCTTGACACATAATAACCAAGACCCCAAACATGCAGAATAAAGGAAGACTATTAAGAGCAGCTAGGGAAAAAGGACAAGAAACATATAAAGGCAAACCTATCAGAATTATACCTGACTTCTCCATGGAAACTATGAAAGATAAAAGGTACTGGATAGATCTTCTATAAACACTAAGAGACCATGGATGCCAGACAAGACTAACCCAGCAAAGGTCTCAATCACTATAGATGGAGAAAACAAGATATATTATGACAAAACCAGATTTCATCAGTACATATCCACTAACCCAGCCCTACACAAAATTATGGAAGGAAAATTCCAACCCAAGGAAACTAAATATAACCAGGAAAACATAGGAAATAGATAATCCCACTTTACCAACAGGCAAAAGAAAGAGTGGTGGAAATCCACAAACAATTCCACCAACAACAACCATTCCAAAACAAACAAGAGCTGTCAATGGTCATTAATTTCCCTCAATATTATTGGTCTTAACTCACCCATAAAAAGACACAGGTTAACAGAATGTATTCGAAGACAGAATCCTTTCATCTCCTGCATACAAGAAGCACACCTCAGCTTCAAAGACAGACATTATTTCAGAGTTAAGGGTTGGGAAAAGATTTTCCAATCAAATGGACACAAGAAACAAGCAATCCTAATATCTAAAAAATTAGACTTTAAACTAAAATCAATCAAAAGAGATTGAGGAGGACACTTCATGTTCATCACAGGAGAAAACAAACAAGATGAAGTCGCAATTCTGAACACCTATGCCCCAAATACAAAGGCATCCACGTTTGTAAAAGAAACATTACTAATACTCAAAGCAAATATAAAATCTCACACACTTCTAGAAGGAAACTTCAACACCCCACTCTTACCACTAGACAGGACCACAAGATAGAAACTTAACAATGATACAAAGGACCTAGTAGAAGTTATGACCGAGCTGGGTTTGACAGACATCTATAGAACAATCCATCCAAACACAAAAGAATATGCCTTCTTCTCAGCTCCACATGGACCTTCTCAAAAATTGACCACACATTTGGCAACATAGACAACCTCAACAGGTACAAAATAATTGGAATAACTCCATGTATCTTATTAGACCACCATGCCTTAAAGTTTGAATTCAACAACAACACATATCTCAGAAACCCTGCAAATTCATGGAAATTGAATAATGCACAATTGTAGCACTCCTGGGTCAAAGAAGAAATAAAAAAAGAAATTAAAGACTTCCTAGGATTCAATAATAATGAAGACACAGCATACCCAAACTTATGGGACACTTTGAAAGCAGTGCAAAGAGGAAATTTCATATCACTAAGTGGCCACATGAACAAACTGGAGAATAGTCACACCAGAGAATCAACAGTACAACTGAAAGCTCTAGAACAAAAGGAAACAAACACACCCCAGAGGAGCAGACGACAGGAAATAATTAAATTGAGGGCTGAAATCAATAAAGTAGAAACTAGCTGGGCGTTGGTGGTGCACGCCTTTAATCCCAGCACTTGGGAGGCAGAGGCAGGCGGATCTCTGTGAGTTCGTGGCCAGCCTGGTCTACAAAGTGAGTTCCAGCCTCCAAAGCAACAAAGAAACCCTGTCTCGAAAAACCAAAAAATAAAAAAATAAAAAAAAAGAAAGTAGAAACTAGGAAAATGATACAAAGAATCAATGTAACAAAGAGTTGGTTCTTTGAAAAAATCAACAAGTTCTTTGAAAAATCAACAAGATAGACAAACCTTTATCCAAACTTTCCAAATGGCAGAGTATGAACATGCAAATCAACAAAATCAAAAATGAAAAGGGAGACATAACAACAGACAGTGAGGAAATCCAGAGAATCATCAGGTCATATTTTGAAAAGCTATACTCCACAAAATTTGAAAATTTAAAGAAAATGGACAATTTTCTGGATAGATATCACTTACCAAAATTAATCAAGAACAGATAAGCAATTTAAATAGACCTATATCCCCTAAGGAAATAGAAGTAGTCATCAAAAGTCTCCCAAAAAAAAAGTGCAGGGCCAGATGGCTTCAGTGCAGAATTTTACCAGAAATTCAAAGAACAGGTTATAACAATTCT
Organism: Mesocricetus auratus; assembly: GCF_017639785.1. Classification (NCBI taxonomy): domain Eukaryota; kingdom Metazoa; phylum Chordata; class Mammalia; order Rodentia; family Cricetidae; genus Mesocricetus; species Mesocricetus auratus. Next base: position 10,269,896 of record NW_024429219.1, read on the forward strand.
CCTCAAAGTATTCCATGCAATAGAAGCAGAAGAGTCTTTGCCAAACTCTTTTTACCAGGCTTCAATAACCTTGATACCCAAGCCACACAAAGTTACAACTAAGAAAGAGAACTTAATACTCAATAAAATACTGGCAAATTGGATCCAAGAACACATCAGAAAACTCATCCACCATGATCAAATAGGCTTCATTCCAGGGATGAAGGGATGGTTCAACATGAGAAAATCCATCAGTGTAATCCACCATATAAGCAAGCTGAGAAACAAAAATCGCATGATCATCTCACTTGATGCCACCAATGCCCAGCCTTAACATCTTTTGAGTATATGAAGACAAATATAACTTAATAGTTCCAATGTGCACTTCTCACCGTGGTTTTTGGTATCTGCTAGTACTTAAAAGTGTGACTCTACCCTAACTGTTTTGCAGACACATGTTACCTGCTGTTTCCACAATGTAGGTTTCAGTATAGACTGGCAATGCTAATATATATAAAACTTTTATATCTGTTTATAAACTGCAAAAAATCATGTCAACTTCAGAGAATCTATGGAGTCCTCAGACTTGAATCCTCTTCTCACAGGTCAAAAGAAGTCCAGATTTTCTCCACCTGTCTATTCCTAAAGATAGTATCTCTTCCTCTCTCCCTTCTTGGGACTACTCCCCTTCCATAATTACTAGGACTATGGGCCTGAAAGTTCTAAGTAGAGCTTTGTCTTCAACCCATAGACCATCAGTTAGCCTTTGGGTTCTGACATTGTTGATGGGCAGCTGATGCTGGCCATGAACATCTGATTCCCTTTGCCTCCACCTCTGAAGTGCTGGGATCACAGACCAATTATCTGGCCCTATGACTTTCTTTACCTCAAAGCTTAAAGGCAGGGTTGGGACTGGGCACTGGGATAAACAATGAGATGATATCTGAAGTTAAAGGATACATAGTGGAATCCAGCCATGACCGCATTGAATCTGTCTCAAGAGAAACATAGGGCTTGACAGCATTAATTGGGCTTGAGAATAGATGTATACTATGTAGAAAAGCTTCCTTGGCTGGGCCTGTTTTCTCACTTTGGATGCCTGCTTAGTAAGGGTGCTGGATTCTCAACAGAGCATAAAACTGGGTAGAGGGTCATAGGCTTCAAGCATCTGGATCTGGTCAGTCACTCTCCCCCCAGCTACAAGAAAGCCTGTCTCAAAAGGCCAACAAACACTTCCTGTGCAATATTTCATATCTCAGGTATTGTGTGTTCTTTATTTATGAAGGTATCCTAATGAGTGGCTGGTCACTGGAACATTGGTTTCTGGCTGGCTTGAATCTCGTAGATCTACCAACCCCTGCCTTCCTTCTGAGTACTAGGATTGAAGGCAAGAAATACCCAGTCATGTTCTTTGTGGATTTCTTGTTTGTTCATTTGTTTGTGTTTCCTGTGTTATATTTTTTCTTAGTACTGGAAATGAACCTAACATATTCTAAGCATTCATCATACATATATTTCTGGTGCCTTTTATTATTATTGTTATTTTAAATTTAATTTTTATAAGGACTCACTATGTAGTCCTGATTATCCTAGGACTCAGAGAAATTGACCTGCCTCTGATTCACAAGTGCTAGGTCTTAAGGCATTTACCACCTTATCTGGTTTCTAGACTCTGTTTCTTTTCTGTTTTGTTGTTGTTCTTTTTTCAAGACAGTTTTCTTTGTAGCCTTGGAGTCTGTCCTGGAACTCTCTCTGTAGACAAGGATGGCTGCAAACTCAAAGAGATCTGCCTACCTCTTGCCTTCAAAGTGCTGCGATTAAAGGTGTATGCAGCCACCTGGAATTCCTTATCTTAAACAAATGTTTTATAATGTTTGGTAGAGGACTCATTTAATATTTCTTGTTCAAAGAAAACTGCTCTTCCTTCTGCTAGACTGAGTGTGAGGCCAACAAGATGACTCTACCATTGTTGCCACTTAATCTGCAGGCATGGAGTCCTAGGTTCAACTCCTAGGTACCATGTTAAGTTACAAGTTGAGAAGCAACACCACAAACTTGTACACTGCAACAAGTATGTCCTCTCATACACACTAATAAAAAAGCATTTAAAATGAAGAATTCCCTGGATCATCTTGGGCTGAATTACTCTAGTGTCAGTTGCTGGACTGAATCAGGTGGGAAGTCCTGATGGAGCTGAGTGAATCCCAAGGTCTGGACTAGATGGAGACCTGCAACCTAAATTCCACGGAAGAGAACATCTCATCTGAGTGCAGAAGAGATAGATCCCTTGGGATCCTCTGATCTGGGTTTGTAGGGAGCTATGAGATCAGACACTGGTCCAGCTTTCTTTGAAGGTCACATTTAGGGTGTGGAAAATTGCCAGTATGCTTGAAGCACAAGTTACCGAAGAGACATTTTGTACTAATAGGTTATTAATAACTTATCAACACAAAAGAAGTCTTTTAACCCCAGGAAAGACAAAAGTAATGATTCCCCCAGATACAGTTGGATCACTGTTGGTTGGATTTCTTGATAATCAACAAGTCTCATAGCAGCATGGAGATGTCCCTACTATGACAATGATGATATCCTCCATAGAGGTAAGTTCCACTGCTCACATTTTCTAACACCTTCTTAAGGAGCATAGTATCTCAAGCTTATCTTTGGAAATTAGAAGCAGCAACGCATTGGACTTTGAGATAGGGAACAAGAAAAAATTCAGACTTGTAGAGTTATTCATACTTTGCCCACCACAAGCACATCATTGTTTTTTGATTGAATTGAAATTTTGAGAATTATAATCTAGCCAATTATGTGTCTATTGTTAAATATCATACTGGAACTGTTAATGTTTGCAACCATTGTTATGCTATTTGTTTGTTGGAGAACTGTAGTTGAAGTGGTCAATTGTAAGGGTCCCATCAAGACACTATAATCTTCAAAGAATGAAAAGGCAGTGCGTATTTGACATTGTCAGCCTGGATCAGATGTGGGGAACTCTAATGCCAGCTGTTCACTTGCAGCATATTTAAAACATAGTACAATTTGGGTGAGTGTTCCAGGCAGCAAACAGTCTAATCAATCTGATTTCAGGTGTAAAATAAATCTTAGGGTTTAACTACATAGACACTCTTTGGCAAAGTACAGGAGATCATGAGGGTGAGTTCTACAACTAAAAGGCCAAAATCTAACAAAGACCAGCTGTAATGATATATTACTTATGATTTATTAAATCTTCACTGAGAATTCAGAAAAGCAAAGTCATCCTCAAGCTATAGAGATCAGTTAGTGGTGACACATACCTTTAATCCCAGCAGCCAGAAGCTAGGCAGTGGTGGCACACACTTTTAAGCCTAGAACTCAGGATTAAGAGGTAGACACATGTCCATGAGTCCAAGTCCACCCAGATCTACACAAGACTGAATCAGTCTAAAAGAGAATTATAGCTCACACCTTTAGTCCCAGGACTAGAGGAGTACAAAAGGCAGGAGCAAGGATAGTATGGGGCATCCATTCTCCAGACATAATGAGAATAGAGGCGTTGATTCTCCAGCCACACTGAGGAGAGATTATAGTCTGAGGCTTGGTCAAATTTCCTGGAGTCAGGGTTAGCCCATTCAGCCTGAGGTAGGGGTAAGAAGCTATTGGCCACCTGCTTTGCTTTATTATATTCAGCTTGAAGTATGAACCCCAATATCAATCTCCGGGTCTTTTATTAATTTGTGTTACAGTCATCAGGTCATAAAGTACATGTGCTGTTACCTTTATAGATAGGTAATGGTCTAGGGAGAGAAGAATCTGGGAAAATCACTGTAGTAGGTTTGGGTGAAGTCTGCCTCTATAGCAGAATGTAGGTGAGGATAACAAAAGCTTACCAGGTCCTTAATAAAATCCACTCTGGGTTTTCTAGATTGAATGCAGCTATTGATTTGTATCTCCATTAGGAGGCACCAGTGCATGATTAAAATTCCTGGCATTTTTGGGGTGGTTGCTTTGGAGGCTGTCCCAGAACTCACTCAGTAGACCAGGCTGGCCTTGAACTCAGAGAGCTGCCTGCCTCTGCCTCTTGAGTGCTGGGATTAAAGGCATGCACCACCAATGTCCGGCTTCCTGGCTTTCTTGATGCTGTGAATATAAGGACCTCTGTTCTGTGTCCCAAATAATCACTAACCGTGAAAGACACCAGACAGTACCACTCCAGGGTCCTGGGGACCCACTGTATCTTCCCAGCTACCAGAACAACATTTACGAGTCTATGACTGTCTCTCTGATGCCAAATCATCACTTGGAAATGCCTGAGTGACTGACTGTATCTATCTCCTGGCCCCTTTTTGTATTGTTCTCCATGTCAACGTCCTTCTGTGATCTGAATGAACCCTTTGCACACTATTTTCTTTCCAATATATTTAACACTGTGAAGCCAAGTGCAATAGATCCTCATTAAACACTGTGAGGTCATGTGCAATAGATCCTCGTGATGAGACTAAGTTGCCATGACCTGTACAGTTTTAAGATTGACCTGAGTAGGATGATGGAAAATGAAACAGGTATTAAAATGATGGAACCTAGTGACTGTGTGTTCTGATGGAGACACACTAGCAACCTAAAAAGCTCAACACATTTATTATGTGCAATCTGGGATTACACAGTCTACATACACTCCCCACACTAGGCTTGCATTCTCACTACCAGAAGCAACCTTATCCTTCCCACAAACAGGGGCAAAGTCTGGCCTCCTGGTCACAGAAACAAAACCTAAAACATTTCAAACCGAATGGTGTAGCAAAGGAGACTTTCTTGGGCTGCCTTTCTACCTTGAGTATATCTAGCAGCTCAGGACACAGTTGTGTAAATTTGTCTCTAAGTATTGTAAATTAGTCATAGCATTCCAGACGGGCGGGGGTACAGCTCCTGGATCAGTTTTCTCATCTTGGCTGTGTGATGTAGAAGGTTCTTCAGGACAAGCATAGAGATAAAATTATGATAAAAATTGATCTTGGTGCAGCCGGGTGGTGGTGGGGAATGCCTTTAATCCCAGCACTCGGGAGGCAGAGGCAGGTGGATCTCTGTGAGTTCGAGGCTGGGCTGGACCGATAGCCTCCAAAACAATACAGAGAAACCCTGTCTCGTAAAAACCAAAAAAATAAAATAAAACTGATCTTGGTAAGCTGGGAGCACTGGGTCAGGGCAGGCAAGATGGCATTGAAATGAGGATCTGTCAAGTTGCACCTCTCCAATTCTAGAGTTTGCAGGGTACTTGAGATTCTCTCAAGCAGAACCACAAGAAGCTTAGGGCACCAATCACACAGCCCTACACCACTCAGGTCCAGATGTTTAGTGCACTGATATTCTGGCACTGGCTCAGGTAATCCAGGTCTGACTGTGAGAGACAGCAGTCAGTGATTGACAGGGTTACCAAGGGGTTGTTAAGGCACCTAGGGAGAGATCAAGAGTTTAGTTATGCCATATGGTATTGAGGAAGATTGGTGGGATTGAAAACAAGGCAGATGATGCTTTCCCCAAATTTAGTCGACCCCTAGATGGATTCAGATTCATCCTAGCAGTGTTCCGAAGAGTCCCCTTGTGAGTATGATATGTACCACAGTCATGTCCCGGATCCCCAGCTTTAAGCCTAGGATCATATATTTACCATCTACTCAACTCCTTTCACACATGAGCAATTACAGGCATGGTGGTGCCTGTTCATACTTGTCTGGGCACAGAGCTCCTCTGCTGGCTGTCCTATGTCTCCACTACTGCTAGGTTGACAGTGGGCAGACCATCATGACCCCCCTACCCTGTAAAGAAAAGGATGTGTTTGATATGCTCTGGAGGAGCCTCTCCATCCTTCCTTACCTGAACCACTCTTCAAGGCAGCCTGTTAAAAAGTAGATGTCATGTGCATAGAGGTTCTGGAGACAGGGGAGTTTGGAGAACTGAGACAGCAACAGGCATATCCATCCCGGCTCTGCAGAAGCATCAACCCTGAAGGGCCTCTGAATTCTTTCTAGGATGAGGGTGTGAAGATTTCTCATCTGTCCCAGGTAAGGAAAAATGTGTGCCATGTATTGAAGAGACCACTGACTCAACTGCAGCTCCCGGATGCAGTCTACGCCTATGATTTTGAAGAGCTGTGTAGCAGTGAAGACAGGTGGATGGCACATGTGCAGCTTCCTACAGCACAGATGAACGGAAGCTTCTCGCTGCTTGGCCCACTGCAACAAGTAGGTGGCAGATTCATTGAAACTGGCCATCCTGACTTTGAGATCAGTTACTACTGTGAAAGGCTTCTTCTGCCCAGAGTTGGGACACATCTCCACTGACTGCTGCTGCCTCATGGCTTGTAGTGAGCAGTCACCTTCACAGCTTCCAGCATTGAGGCTCAAGAAGTCAAGGTTGACATTTGTCAAATCAAGCATTCTGAGTTTTGACCTGTTGGTAAACAGGAAGAATCCCCAGAAGATGAGACAAGACACCTCTTACAATACACTTCTTGTCTACATAACACGTCAGCTTTCCCTTATAAATCTTTGCTTTGTCCCAGGCCTTCGTACTGAGTGAAAATGGAACTTGGCCAGGGAAGCACCTGTAGCCCAGTCTCACGTCCCTCTACTCTGTTCCCGTTAACCCCAGCCTCTCTCCACTTGGGACTGTGGGCCTGGCAGAGAGAGGACTATTCCTCGGTGGCTACATCTACTCTTGTGTCCTCCACATTTGCCATCCCTTGCCCAGATGGCTGACATCTGCCCAAACCTCTACAGTTCTCTAGCTGATGCTGTAAGAAGCCTCTGGTCTGTCTCTGGCCAAATACTCCTGTCCCCCATCCCCGTCCCCCCCCCCCCCCCGTGCCCCCCTACCCTGTTGTTCCTTCTCTGCACCACAGAGCCTTCCTCCATCGTAACTGGGCCCTGCTTGTTGGGAGCCAGTCTCAGATTGCCACCTAGGACAAACAGAGCTTCTGGCCACAGGACCAAGCTAATTAGATCAGTTATGCAGCCAGTTCCTAGAAACCTTATAGTTGCCCTTAACAAGAAATAATCCTCCCCTATCATGCTCAAACCCAGACGCTAAACATAACCTTTAGGCACAGTTACCAAGGCAACCTTTTTTTGTACCTTTTGCACCCTGTCAGACATGCTCTTTTTGTGGCCTTTTAATATCCTGCCTTTCTTGCAGCTACATGCCGTCTACCCCCAAAAACCTACCCTCTTCAAACCTGCTTCACCAACTATATAGCTAGCTCAGCAAAAAATAAAATTACCACTTGATCAGAATCCTGTCTTGTGGTCTTTTCTCTTGTCTTCTGCCCCAGTATTTTCATTCCTCACAGGTCTCCGCTCCACATTCAGTCCCCGCCTGCCCAGGACACATGCTTACCTGGGATGAACCCTCTCTGTAATCAACACATTTAGTCCATCAAGCACAGCTTTCAGAGTCTCCAGGTGGGAGTCACATCTCAGGTCTCCTGCTGGAAGGCATGGGAAAGGCCAAGCAGGCACCATGGCCCTCAGGATGTTTGTAACTCTGAGACTGAAGGCCTCCTCAAAAATCTTCGGGAACAGCCCCACAGGAAGGTCCTCCAGAGCAGAGATGATCAAGGCCTCCTCCCTCAGCAGCCTCCAAAGAGCCAGTTGCATGAGTGTGGGTTGGTCCCTGGATCCCATTCTGAGGCAATAACTTCAAAAGGAGGTGTCCTGGAAACAGTTGTCGAACTCTCAGTCGGAGAAAAATATTGGGCTGTGATTCTCGTGGCGATTTCTGTTTGTTCTTCTATTCCATTTTTTTTCACATTAATGAAATTTTCCTTAAAATCTATACTGACAGCCGGGCGTTGGTGGCGCATGCCTTTAATCCCAGGACTCGGGAGGCAGAAGCAGACGGATCTCTGTGAGTTCGAGACCAGCCTGGACTACCAAGCGAGTTCCAGGACAGCCTCAAAAGCCACAGAGAAACCCTGTCTCAAAACCTCCCCCAAAAAAATAAAATAAAAGCTATACTGACATTCAAGTGAGAGGTATCGGTAAGAAACCATCCCCTGAGATAGGGACACTGGCCATGACCTCATCTCCAGAAACAGCAGCACTTCCCAAATCATTCATGTCATTCACATAAGTACAAATAGTGAAATCTTACCCAACAATAAAATTTCACGTGCTATACATGTGTCATCAAGAGTGGGCTTGAGTGTCTGGTAACGAAAACTTTTAATAAGAAAGAGCTGAAATAGTTAAAACAGCTCAATGTTTCAAAAAACTCACAAGAACTAGGTAATAGATGTTGAACAATAACTGACCATAAAAATATATCAATTTTTTAAAAGAAATACGCAGTTAGACTTGGATGATTCTATCTTAATCAAGGATGGTCCTAGGTTTTGATTGACCAAGGACAATTTTGTGTTTCGATTAACTCTGGATGATTTCATGTTTTGTATATCTGAGTTTCTGTGCCAAGTAACAATAATGTTATATATTTGGGTTTGTTTGTCACCCCTGAATTCTTAGGACCCTCATCCCAGGGACTCCCATACCTGGCTGGGGTAGGCCATGGCAATGAATGACTCATATGTAACTAACCCCAGAATTTCCTGGAGTTCAAGGTCATCCTGACATTCAGAGTGGGGCTCTTTCTAAACACAGAAACTACAGACTCAAATAATGACTTTGATATTAAAAAAAAACTCACTGGAATTCACAGCAGAATCTGTGAATTCCATCCAGACCAGGCATGGTTATGTCTGAAGCTCTTATCTAAAAAAAAAAAAATCAGCAAACTAAAAGAGATGTAAATGGTCCACTGAGCAGAACCCAAGCCTAGACTCTGCTGGGTGAGATGCAGTATGTTGATGAAGCTAAGGACTTACCTGATGTGAACACTGGCAGCAGGTCTCCACATCCCAGCAGGAATAGGCAGTGACTCCAAGGGACTGCTGGCTCCAAGACCTTGAAGGTTTCTCTGATTACGCTGACCCTGGCACACCTTTCCCAGAACCTCCCTTCTCCTTTTTAGACACTCACCTGCCAGTCAAAGTCTGCAGTCTGACTGAATAATTGAAACTCCACCCAACACTCCCTTTGTGATTTAGATGTTATCCAGGTGCATGAGATCAGATATCAATCCTGGAAAAGAACTTAGACTAGAACAATAGTTACACCCTCACTCATTTTGGTTGGTTGGGACGAAGGACATTTTCTTTTTTTTAAAGATGTATTTATTTATTATGTATACAGTGTTATGCCTGTATGTATGCCTGCACCCCAGAAGAGGGCATCAGATCTCATTACAAATGGTTGTGAGTTGCCATGTGGTTGCTGGGAATTAAACTCAGGATATCTGAAAGAGCAGTCAGTACTCTTAACCACTGAGCCATGTCTCCAGCCCGATGAAGGGCATTTTCCACAATGTCTGGATAATTGTAAGGCTTTAGATATATAAAGATAGCTGGGGATTTGTGGCTCAAGCCTTTAATCCCTGAATTCTGAGTTCAAACCCAGTTTGGTTTACAGAATGAGTTTCAGGATGGTCAGGACTACATCCTCCAGGTAGTGACCGCTTGGACATCATCATGAGAACAAGTCTCAAAACAGGAAGGAAAAAGGCTGGCGTGAGGCCGGGTTAGTACATACAGTTCCTGTGCAGCACGTGTCTGGTCTGTGGGTTGATCCTAAGTACTCCTTAAAACTGGTTGTCCTGGAAGCCTGTATCCCACCAATATGAGGCTTAGTGAATTGAAATTGATGAGATGAATCCTTGCCTGGGTGATGGTGTAGTTCAGGACAACATGAGATCTTGGAAAATGGAAAAAGAAAGAGAGGATGCGGAGGAGCAGAAGAGGGGGGAGAAGAAGGAAGCATGACAGTCTGTGAGACACAAGCATGTAAACCCAGCACTCTGGAGACCAAAGAAGGAAGAAGCTGTCCAGGTCAAGCATGGCTAGAGTTCATCTTGTCCTAAAAAGGCCAGTTGAAGGAGCGGGGGTATTACTCAGCCCTAGAGTGCTTACCTGGCATGTACAAGGTCCTGATTTCAATTTCCAAACCCCATGTGCTCCATAAAGAAATAGAGATATGGCGTTGGTGGTGCACGCCTTTAATCCCAGCACTCGGGAGGCAGAGGCAGGCGGATCTCTGTGAGTTCAAGACCATCCTGGACTACCAAGTGAGTTCCAGGACAGCCTCCAAAACCACAGAGAAACTCTGTCTCGATAAACCAAAATACAAAAAACAAAAAGCAAAAAAAAAAAAAAAAGAAAGAAAGAAAGAAAAGGAGCTGAAAATACAAAGAGGAAAAGGGAAAATCAGAATGAAGAATTCCCTCACAACTCTGTGAGATTACATCCTGGATACGACATTGTAAACTAGGAAATTTGAGTGTTTGTGTTTTGTTGAGATAAGGTCTTCTGTTGACCAGAATGACCATGAAGTCCCAAGGTGGCTGAGGGTGGCCTTGAACTTACCACCTCTTGCCTAACTTGCCAAGTGTTAAGAATAAAAGTTACAGCCAGGCAGTGATGGTGCATGACTCTTTAATCCCACCTCTCTGGAGTACAGGAGGGCAGCTCTCTGAGTTGGGGCCTAGCCTGGTCTGCTGAGTGAGTTCCAAGATAGCCAGGGCTACATAGAGAAATCCTGTCTTGAAAAAAACAACATCAGAATGGAGAATTGTACATCATTCAGCCTGGGTCATGCATTTCTGGGGATCCAACCAAGGCCTCCTGTGTGTTAAGTAAGTGTTCACCCTACTCTGCCACATTCCCAATCTTCAACCCTAGATTCCAATGTTTACCCCTTCTGCTGCTACCCTACAAGAAAATGAGTTTGAAATGACCCATGTAGTCTCTGACTTTGTTGGATTTGAGAAACTTCTATTTGTTTTCTTCTTTTGGGGGGTGTGGGGTGTTGGTTTCAAGACAGGCTTTCTCTGTCGCTTTGGAGGCTGTCCTGGAACCAGCTCTTGTAGACCAGGTTGGTCTCCAACTCACAGAGATCTGCCTGCCTCTGTCTGCCGAGTGTTGAGTGTGCCATCACCACCCGAATTTCTTTTCTTTTTTTTTGGTTTGGTTTGGTTTTTCGAGACAGAGTTTCTCTGTATTGCTTTGGGGCCTGTCCTGGTACTCACTCTGTAGCTGAGGCTGGTCTCTACCTCCCACGTGCTGGGATTAAAGGTGTGTGCCACCACTGCCTAGCTTTGTTTCCTTCTCTTGATTTTGGATACTAGATCTCACCATGTAGCCCAGTCAGCCCACTGCTGAGCTCTAGATGTCCCTGCCTCAGGCTCCATAGTGTTAGTGCTCCCAGCTACATTTCTGCATCTTGAAATCCCGCTGCTGGGCGTTGGTGGCGCACGCCTTTAATCCCAGCACTTGGGAGGCAGAGGCAGGCGGATCTCTGTGAATTCAAGGCCAGCCTGGTCTACAAAGTGAGTTCCAGGACAGCCTCCAAAGCCACAGAGAAACCCTGTCTCGAAAAACCAAATCCCGATGCACTTTGCATAGCCTGTTACTATAAAGCACGTGGGGTGACATAGGCAGAGGGACAAAATGCCAGGCAGACAGAACTTACTGAGAAGTTTTATTAGAAAGGCAGTGAGGGGGAGCAAAGATAAAGAGGCACAGAGGCATGGAGAAAAAGAGACCCAGAGAGGACAGAAAAGGGAGACAGGAAAAGTCCTGTCTGTCCCAGGGGAAAGAGACAGGGAAAGACAGGGAAAACAGAGAGCATTACTGGATAGAGGTCTTTCTTTTCTTTCCTGTCTTTGTTTGTTTGTTTTGTTTTGTTATTTGAGACAGGGTTTCTCTGTGCAGCTTTGGAGCTTCTCTGGGATCTAGCTTTTGTTGACCAGAGTAGTCTCAAATTCACGGAGATCCACCTGCCTCTGCCTACAAGTGCTAGGATTAAAGGCGAGCGCCACCAGCCCATGTTGAGGTCTTTCTTTTAAAGGGGTCCTTTGCACCTGCATACAGACTATGCAACCATAGAACCCTGGACTGCCCAGGGTACTGCCTGAATTCATTCTGCCACGTGACATGGACAGGCCAGCAGAATGGCTGAATCGTTACACCACCATCTTCTGTGATTGCCACACCTAATGCTATTCATAATGTAGAGGAGGCCCCAGCATCCACACTATTCTATTCAATATCTCAGACACAAGCTTGGCTTCCTACTTGGAATCTTTCCCTCCATCCTTAAACCCTTGTTTCACGGTGCAGAGGAACAGCATGCAGACCTTCTGGCATGCTAGGCAGGAGCTCAAATGCCAGGCAGGGCACTGCACACCGCTAATCCCAGCACACGTCAGTCACAGTAGGTAGATCTCCATGTGTTCCAAGTGGCCTTGCTATACATAGTAAGTTCCAGGAGAGCCAGGGAAATATAAAAAATCCCTGTTCAAACAACAACAAAAGACAAAAGCATACCTCCTCAGATAGACAACCACAAAGTCTTCTCTCACTTCTCAGTATCCTCCACCCTTCCTGTGCCTGTAGCAAGAGGCAATGACTTCATCCATTGATGCACGGCCCAGGAGCAGTGCTATGCACCTGGAGGCCCCTCCCTCGGAATGGGCAAGGACTCTCTAGAAGTCTTCTTACTGAACTGGCTGTCCTGCCCTTTGACCCCATTCTCACTAAGACAGGTTCTCCTGCAACCCACGCTTCCCTGGACCTTCCAGTTCTGCGCCAGCTAAAACTGAACACCAGATCCAATTGCCTTCACCTTACAAGCCTAAACAACCACACTTATCTCAAATCCAAATGTCAGCATTTTTATTTTCATTTTTCTGTCTCTTGCCCTAAAAGAAAATGACAGTGGTTTTAAGCCAGAGAGCATAAAAGAATGCTCACAGTGTCACCTGGGCAACTGTCATCCCTGGATATTGGCTGAGGATGGACTGGCTTCCTTTGGGGTCATTGAGTTAACACATTTGGAACTGATGGTCAGATACTGAAGCCAGAAAGTGAGTGCAGCCTCCATCCCTTGGATGACTTCAGTGACCAGTGACCTCTGTGAGACTCTGAGACTGCTAAGGACCATTTGAGTCAAGGGTCCCCTAACATCCACCGCCTTCTAATCCCAGGAACTGAGAGATCATATTTTTCTGTCTCCACCATGCTCATCCACATGGAGTACCAGGTGATCCGTGGAACTGATGGCATCAAATGTCATTAAGTGATGATTGCTAGGGATGCACTAAGTCCAGGAACTCATTAATGACCCATGAGCATTCTATGAGCATTGACTGAGGATTGTTAACCTGTGGCCACAGCATCCAGAGTGGTGGCTGGGACAGACTTTGTCTACTCTTGGTCTTAGACAGAAAAGTAATTTTGTGGAATCCTGGGATGGCTCAGTGGGTGAGGATTTGCCATGTAAGATCAGAGACCTTAGTGTGGTTCCCATGTATTCCTGTGGAAGGAGAAAACTGACCCTTGAGAGTCATCCTCTAAGGCCAGGAATATTGGCAAGTGCCTTTAATCCTAGCACTGTGGAGGCCAGCCCGGTCTACATAGTGAGTTCCAAAGAAAACCATCCTCTGACTCACATGAAACCACTGCACACAAGAGCCATCTGTGGGGACACCAGGCCTTGAGCAGAGACCCACTTACCCATTGGCCTGGGAGTGGGCAGCTGTAAGACAATATTTACTACAAACATGTTTACTAAAAACAATACAATGCCCTGGGCAACAAGTTCCTGAAAAGGGCTGGCCCACAGGAACCACCCTGACCTCGACCTTGTCCAAAGACTAAAGCCTCTTCTGACACACCCAACTCAGTTTCTGGTGTCAGAGCAGAACCAGCCAGGGGTAGAGAGAGAGCAGAAGCTTTTCTGGAGAGAGGCCTTTCTTGGGAAGTTTTCTTGAGCCTTTTTGGGGCCTGCTTAAAGTTTTCTTTACATCGTTGAACGAGTCTCTGTGTTGTCAATCCCCGACACCCTCCGCACATTCTTGGACACAGGCTGCTCCCCGGACGTGGCACCACCTAGGATTCCATGTGGATGAGCAGAGTGGAAATTCAGCAAACTGATCCCTCACCCCTTGGGATTAGAAATGTGGTAATTTATGACCCCCTGAAAGGAACACAGCCCACCCTTAGTCAATCAATGTCCCAGGACAACAGTAGCCCAAGGTGGCTCTCAGAACATTCTTTTCTTTCTCCAAATGTAAACCATTAAACATTTGAGTGAAGTACACAAAGAAAATAAAAACATGACATACAGTGGTGGTGGTGTTGGTGCATGTCTTTAATCCCAGCAGGGGCAGGTGGATCTCTGTGAGTTCTAGGCCAGCTTACTCCACAAAGCAAGTTCCAAGACAGACAAATGAAAGACCCTGCAGTCTTTCTCTCAGAACACTCCCCTCAAAGACCACCAGGGAACCAAAGATTATTGCAAAATGCAAGAGGATTTTTATTAAGCAGGCTCACCGGGGTTCAGCAGCGTTGGGAAGGAGTGAACCCCAAGCAGAAATTACAAGTTTTTAATGCCTGAAACTGCAAATGGGGGGTACAAGGGGAGTTTGGTAATCGGTGCCAGACCTTCATGCAAACACACACGCTTGTGGCTAACTGGCTTGTTATCTGTCTTAGGCAATGTCTGTGCCCTGGCTGAACTTTGTGACCGGCCTGGAACCTTGAGGTCTTGGAAATGTTTTGAGGACTGAGTTTTGGGAAATGTTTATCTTTAGGTGCAGCTGCTCACATTCACAGATAGGACAGCTTAGTAATTTTCAAACTGTTAGGGACTCTTAACTGTTAGGGCTCTTTACAACAAAGCTATACAGAGAAACCCTGCCTCAAGAAACAAAATCAAAACAAAACAAAAGAGCCTAAGTTGAAATATGGATTTGAGATGAGTATGAATTTCAGGGTTGGAGGAACAGGATCAATTGTTTGAAGCCAGCTGGGGCAGGATTGGGATGATCAGGCCAATATGGATCACATATGACCCTGTCTTTGTCAGATTGGCTTGAAAAAGTAGAACAGCAGTTTCTGGATGAAGACAAGATAGATCTTAGGCCAGTAAGAACCCATATTAGGCTCTGCAGAGATTGCTCAGTGGTTGAGAGCGTTGGTGTTCTTCCAGAGGATCTAGGTTCAATTCTCAGCACACACATGGCAGCTCACACCTGTTTATAACTCCTGATCCAAGGGATCTGACACCCTTACACAGACAAAAGTACACATAAAATGAAAAAGAAAAACAAAAAAATAAAAAGTGCATCTTGCATAGGGCTTCCAGGTGTAGCGTGCAGCAATGGCTGAGGGAGCCTTTACCCCTTCCCACCAGCATGGGAGGGAGAAGAGTCCACTCTGTATTGCAGGGTGAAGGATACTAAGAAGTAAAGTGAGCGCTGTGGCTGTCTCTCTGGGGAAGTGGATGCTCTGTTTTATTGGTTTGTTTTTCTAGGTGGGAGGTGTTTGTTTGTTTGCTTATGAGAGATAGGGACTGTGTACACACTCTGTCCATGCTGGGGCTCACACAGACAAGATGGCCTTGGACACCTGGAGATCTACCTCCTGTGCCTGTGGCACGCTGGGATTAAACACTTCTGCAGCCAGGCATTGGTGGTGAACACCTTTAATCCCACAACACAGGAAAAAGAGGCAGGCAGATCTCTGTGAGCTCGAGGCCAGCCTGGTCTACAGAGCGAGTTCCAGGAGAGCCTCCAAGCAATACAGAGAAACCCTGTCTCTAAAAACAAACAGAAAGTTTCCGCCTAGCACACCAGAAGCCCTTGATGCTGTGCTTAGCACCATGTAACCCGAATCATGAAATCACCATGTCCCGGACATCAGAATGTCCTGTAGCTGGGCTCCAGCGATTTCACTTCAGACTTCTGGAAAACACTACATGTTCCTGGCTAAACGACGAATTTCACAAAACTTCACATCTACACAGTGGGACCACATCTAAAGACAAAAGGAAACCAAAAGCTAAATCATTCCTGAGTGTTCAGAGTTTTCAGGCATTGTGAACACTGACTGTTCTTCCAATGGATCGCCATTCCAGTCACAGAATTCACGTAGCTCCAGCTCCAGACACCCGGGATGAAAGCAATGATACTCCAAAAACAAAATCAAAATTAAAATTGGTGGGGGATTGAGACAGGATTTCTCTGTGTAACAGCCCTGGCTCTCCTGGATCTCCCTCCTTAGACCAGGCTGTTCTCAAACCCACAGAGATATGACTGCTCCTGCCTCCCAAGGTCTGAGATTAAAGGCATGTGCCACCAAAGCCTAGCTATGTTTTCTTAATTTTTAAGATTCTTTGTAGTTTTAAATTATGGACATGTGTGTGTGTATCTGAAAATAAAGGTGTGCACATGAGTGTAGGTGCCTTGGTAGACTACTTGCCTCACATGCAGGAAGCCCTGGCCCTGACTTGCAGCAGAAAGCACTGTATGAACTGTGTAGTGGGGAAATCTCCGCTCTCAGGAACTAAGGCAGGAGGATCAGAAGTTCAAGGTCCTCTTGGACAGCACAGTGAGGTTGAGATCAGCCTAGGAAACACTAGACTCCTGCTCAAATCAGGAGCTCTGGAGAGAAGGCTGTGTGATTAAGAGCACTGGCTGCTCTTGCAGAGAGAGTACCCAGGGTCAGCACCAACACCCACATGGTGGCTCACAACCTTCTGCAATTCCACTCAGTTCCAGGGGTATTGACACTGCATTGTGGGCATCTCTGGCCCTGCACACATGTGGTAGTCAGGCATACATGGAGACAGACAGCCACGCACACATGATGAAACTAATGTTTTTTAAGATTTATCCATTTATTAATTATATACACAGCATTCTGCCTCCATGTATGTCTGCACACCAGAAGAGGGCACCAGATCTCATTATAGATGGCTGTGGGCCACCATGTGGCTGCTGAGACTTGGACTCAGGGCCTCTAGAAGAGCAATCAGTGCTCTTAACCTCGGAACCATCTCCCCAGCTGAAACTAATTTTTTTTCCAAGACAGGGTTTCTCTGTTGCTTTGGGGGCTATCCTGGAACCAGCTCTTGTAGACCAGGCTGGCCTCGAACTCACAGAGATCCACCTGCCTCTGCCTCCCAAGTGCTGGGATTAAAGGCATGCACCACCACCACCCAGCAAAACTAAATATTTTAAAAAGGAAAATTAAAGATGTTTATGAGACAGATTTCACGTAACCCTGATGCTTTCATAAGGAAAGAAGTGTTGTCTTTTTGTGAAGAGGGCTGTCCATCTAAAGCCCCATGTTCCCCTCCTGGCTCTATTTCAAACTCATGACCTCTTTGTTCCTTAACTGCTGTTACCTGCACATATGTAATGTGTATACATATTTATTCTGAAGCATAGCCTGCTCCACCAGTATACATGTGTGTTTGCAAGGCCGACCAGTTTACAGTGAGCAAACAATCAGTGTGTCCTTGCCTAGGGAAGACTAAGTCTCCATTCTCAATATTCCTTAGTGATTTGTACAGGGTGGAGGCCTTCTGGTTATTCCTGTGGCGACTTTGGCATGACCACTGTTGTTCCTCGGCTCATCTTTAGGTAACCATGTTTGTGAGAAGTAATGCTGTAACTGCTGACATTTTCAGAAGACAGTCTCACAATTAATTTCCTGATCTCAGGCTCTCACAGTCCTTTTGCCCCATTTTCTGCAATTCTTCCTGAGCCCTAGTGCTGGAGTGAATTTCAGATTGTGGTGCCCAAGTTGGGAAGATCCCCAGAGACCACAAGGGAGACAGACCCACCATACTGCAAAAGCAAGGTTTTATTGTTCATCCAACCAAGACAGGGAACAATTAGGAGAATTCCTCAAAGTCATATTTTGGCACAAAATAGTTGTGTACCAATTATTCTCATTGGTCAGTTCTGAGAGGGAACATTCTGTGCTTTCTATGGCATAGTCTTGTTGCTTGCAGGTTGCCTGTTGTACAACGATACCAATAGTTTTCAGAAACTGTATCCTGGAGACTACAGGGGAGGTTTTGGTCCACTATGGAGTTTCTTTTATGGCCAAACAGTTCTCAGAAACCAAGTATCTAGGAGGCTGGGGTTGGGGGTGGGGAGTCTGGAGTTTGGTGTTCAGTTTTGGCCCTAGGCTCTGGGAGGCCAGAGGATCTGGAGTTTCCTTGTGTCAGAGGCCTACATGTCTTTTCTGTGGCCTGTCATGGCTGCTAAATCAAGGGTTGAGTGAGGGTCTGGTCCCTTCAGGATGTATCCACTAGGTCTCAAGTAAATAATAATGCATTTTAAATAATTAGAAGCTAGGTGTTGGTAAAGCATGGCTTCAATCCCAGCACAAGGGAGGCAGAGGCAGGCCTAGTTTACGGAGCAAGTTCTTAGACAGGTTCCAAAGCTACACAGAGAGACCCTGTCAGGAAAGAAATGAAACAAAAAGAAATATGTTTTAAAAGGATGTCAGTTGCTCACAGCAGGTCCTTATGCCTCTTATTGGGCTCTGTCAGTGCTGACACAACATAATTACATCAAATGTCAAATGAAGTATCAAGAGCCTTTGTAACTGGGATGTGCCTGAAGGGTGCCTATCCTGGGTACCATCACATTTCTCAGCTTGGCTTCTGTTGAAAGTGTACGTTTTGACCTGGTGGAGGTGCACACCTTTAATCCTAGAACTGGGGGAGGCAGAAGTAGGAGGATCTCTGTGACTTTGAGGCTGGTCTGGTTTACACAGTGAGTTCCAGGGCAGCCAGGACTGTTTCATAGAGAAACTCTGTCTGGAAAAACCTAAATAAATAAATAAATAAATAAATAAAAGTATATATTTTAACTATCTTCTATAATCAGTTATGTTTTATCGCAGTCAGCACATAACCACAATGGCATTTAGCAGACAACTTTGGGCTTTTTAAAACCTATTTTATTCTTTTTGTTTTGTACGTGTTGGTGTGTATGTGAGAGCTGGGTGAGTGGGGTAAGTGTTGAGGTTGTCACCTGTCCTGGCTGGAATGTTCTCCACTGACGACCTAATGGAGTTCCTGACTGGATGTGAAGATGCTGTCTGTATTGACTCCCAGATGCCACTGCTGTCCATTGGTTACCTGAGATGAAGTTTCATTCAGTAGTTTAGGCTAGACTCCATCTGATGGCAGTCTTCTTCAGCCTCCTTATTTCTGGGACAAGCTCCAGCCACCATTCTGACCAGCTTCCACATATTTTCACACTTATTTATTTCTATTTGGGAGGATTTGTCCGGGACACATGTTGAGGTGGAGAACAACCAGGGGCAACTTTCTCTCCCATATGGAGGTTCTGTTAACTGAACTTAGGTAGTAAGTCTTAAGATAAACACCATTGTCAGTGGTGTCCTTTCACTACACAGGCCCCTTGGTAAATGAAAAACATGTTTTCTTCTCTTTTTTTCTTTTTTTTTGGTTTTTTGTTTTTCTTTTTCTTTTTCTTTAATTTTCAGACAGTCTCACCATAAAGCATGAAGTTCTCCACTGTCTAGAATTGTCTTTGAACACCTGGCTGGACTCAAGACACAGGGATCTTTCAGCTTCTGTCTCCCCGGTGTTGGAATGAAAGGTGTGATCCACCACACCCTGCCCCCACCCAGGGTCAGTTTCCTCTTCTCCATTCAGTCTGGATCTTTATCTAACAGTCTGCCCCCTGGGGAGCTAAGGGTGGCCTGTCCCTCAAGTCATTGTTGTTTGTTTTTACTTAAGTCTAGAAAAAGACAATTTCCATTACCTCAGGCTGTCCTGAACTTTCGGGTAGCTGAGCATGACCTTGAACTGTTCCTTCCCCAGTCTCCTCCCATCTGTCTTCTCAGACCTGCCACAGTAGATGACAGAGAAAGCAGCTCAGCCTGGAACTCCAGAACACACTCGGTTATGACACTAAGAATTTCACCTTATTGTCTTACTTTTTGTCTATTATAAAACACATAAATCTTGAGCTGACTCTTACTTAGAACAATGTGGGCACCTGAATGAAAGATGAAGCAGGATTGTGGAGATTCCACAAGATCATCCGCAAGGTAAGAGTCCTTCCCAGAAGTCATTTGTGAGCCAAGAGCATAAGGAAGTAAATAAATGAATGATTCTGAAAAGCAAATGAAGTCAGTGTTGTGAAGGGGATCTGTGCATGGACTCCTGATACTCATCTTAGGGTCTGGATTGTCTTTGTTTCTCCTTGGAGCTTTGGTTCAAAGTGCATTGAGAAAGAAGTTCCATAGAAGATTAAATGAATACAGCAAAATCATCCAGTCAGATGGCAACTTTTGTTGGTGGTGCAGCTGCTCAGGGGTGAGAGGAGAAAGTTCTGTAAAAGTGACATTGGAGCCAGAGAAGACACTCGGAGCTTCGGAGCCTGTCACCACTGTCCAGATCAGGTAAGTCCTTTACCTCCATCAGGACACCCGAACTGCTTCAGAGACATTTTAGACCTAAGACAGCATGGGGCATCCTGCAGTCTGTCCCTTCATGGACAGACAGAAGACACCGGGCTTCAAAACCCAGGTCCGCTTTCTTCTCCAGTGTCCTCCGTGTCTGCTTGGTGTTATTTCGGCTGTTGAGATGAGACGGGTGGGGAGGAAGGCTTCACTGTGCTGCACAGAGTCTCCTAGATCTGGCCAGGATGCTATACTGGGTTGGGGATCAAGATCCTCTTGCCTCAGCCTCCTGAGTGCTGGGATGGCCTGCAGGCTCCACCGTGTTCTGGTTCATATCAAGTAATTGTCTTGCATGTGCTTCTTTTGAGATGAGGCCTCATTCTGTAAACCATGATCTTTTTAATTCATGGCATGGCTTCTGCTTCAGCCGCCCCACATCGGGGATTCCTGTGGGAACATAATCCGTGTCTTCATTTAATCATTGCTGGGTGCACATAAAAACTTGTTTCTTTGCTTTTTGAAATAGTCTGGTTCTGTAGTCCATGTTAGACTCAAACCTGCAGGAATTCACCGGCCTGGTCCTCCTGAGTGTGGAGATCAAACCCTAAATGTATTTTAGTATTCCCCTTAGTTTTTGGACACAAGGTAACAATGCAGAATATATTAGCCTAGAGATCATATGTGACACAGGATGACTTTGAACTGTCTTGCAGCCTCCACTTTCCAATTATGATCACGGAATAAAATGAGCTTCCAGCTAGTAGCAGGGACAAGTGCCTTTAATCCCAGCATATTAAGAGGAAGAGGCAGAGGCAGGAGGATCTCCATGAGTTTAAGGTCAGCCTGCTCCACAGTGCTAGTTCCAGGACAGTCAAGGCTATACAAAGAAATCCTTCATCAAGAAAAAAAAAACAGATATTTGTTTTTAAAATTTTAGAATTTTATTTGGGATAGAATTTTGTTAGGTCATGAACTCTCGTAACTCAGACTGACTTTGAACTGGTAATCTTCCTTAATGCACCTCATGCGATATGGGACATAGGTCACAGATCTGTTTCTTCATATCTAGTTCTAAAAGTTTCATTTTTGAGATGTAATCTCAGATAGGCCAAGATGCCTTTGAATGTGTTTTCTTTCAAGTGCAGTTCGCTAATGTTCAGTTTCTAGGTGTTTTCAGGTTAAATCCAGTGTTAGAACAGAACCCAGAGACCCCTGCATTCCAGGCAAGCACTCTTGAGTAACTCAGCTACATGTTATGAACCAGGTTTTAAAATTCTCTCCATGACTGGAGAGATGACAAAGCTGATAATACGCCACTCTGGCTGTTCTTCTGTAACCTGGGTTCCATTCCCAGGACCCACATCAGAGATCACAGGCATTTGTAAGGTATCTAAAGCCATCTGCTGAGGATGGCACTTCAAACAAATAATGCACATGGATACATGCAGTTCCAAAAGCCATACTGCGAAATCAATATTTTTTAAAATCCAAGTAAAATAACTTCAATAGGCTGGCTGGTATAAATTTTATTTGGATGGTATTCTTGATTTAGTTAGGTTTCTTGTTTGCTTGGTTTTTTAGAGACTGGGTTTCTCAGTTGCCCTGGCTTTCCTGGAACTCACACTGTAGACTAGGCTGGCCTTGACCTCACAGAGATCTGCCTGCATTTGCCTCCTGAATGCTGGTATTAAAGGCCATCACCACCACCGACGAGTGATTTACCTGTTTTTTTGTTTTGTTTTGTTTTGTTTTTTTTGTTTTTTCGAGACAGGGTTTCTCTGTGGCTTTGGAGGCTGTCCTGAAACTCACTCTGTAGACCAGGCTGGTCTCGAACTCACAGTGATCCACCTGCCTCTGCCTCCTGAGTGCTGGGATTAAAGGCGTGCGCCACCAACGCCCAGCCTTAACTGGGTTTTTAATGAGAGATGACTGATAAACTGTAATTTATGTTTTAGGTTGTTCAGTTCATTGAGGGATTTTGAGACAAGATTTCACAGCTGGGCTAGTTTCATACTTCTGGCTTTCTAGCTCCACAATGCTGTTTTCAGTTAACGGTCTCTTGGTTTTTCCAGGTAGGATTTCTCTGTGTAAATCCTGGATGTCAATCTATAGACCATGCTAGCCTTGAACTCACTGAGATCTGCCTGCCTCTGCCTTCCAAGAGCTGGGATTAAAGTTGTGTGCCAACACCTCCCTTGTGGCCTCATGGTTTTCTGTGTTTGTAATCCCAGGAATATACTTCATGAATTTGTGCTTTAATTGAAATAGAAAGCTGGACATTGGTGACACATGCCTTTAATCCCAGCACTCGGGAGGCAGAAGCAGGCCGATCTCTGTGAGTTCCAGGCCAGCCTGGTCCACAGAGCAAGTTCCAGTACAGCCTCCAAAACAATACAGAGAAATCCTGTCTCAAAAAAAACAAAAAAAAAAGGAGAGAGAAATTTATTTTGTTTTGAGACAGGGTTTCTCGGTTTAGCCCTGGCAATCTTAGAACTGGCTCAGCAAACCAGGCTGGTCTGCCTCTCTGTCTCAAGGCTGGGATTAAAGGCATGTGCCACCACCACCCAGTTAATTGAAGGAATTTGTCTCAGTATCTTGAAAACAAGCCAGGAGATGGTTTTCAGAAGACACCGTGATTCTTGGGACAGTGCCTGTTAGAAAACGGTGGCTTCTTCCTTGTCAATTTGACAAGTTCACACTTCAAGCTGACATTACCAGAAGCCAGGAATCCTAGCACTAGAGATGTGAGGAAACAAATTCTGTGTTCTAAGACAGCCTGGCATCTATGAGTGACTTTCTCTCTGTAAAATAAAACGGAATGATTGAGTTGAATACAGTTCATTGGTAGAGCACTGGTCTACAATGGTCTAGCATCTGATCACAGCCCAGTACCAAACAACCTCAGTCAAAACCAAGGGAACTCATCAATACAATTGTTTTTGAAACCTTTATTGCTTGCCTGGTCTCAAAGGCAAAGTATGAACTAGATTGCAGGGAATCATCCTGCATCTGCCTCCAAAGTAATGAAATTTTAGGCTCTTGCCAACCAGACTGACTTTCATGTAGGACTTGAAAGGGAAATGCTTGAATGACAACACGCTGAGCAATAAGGTCACATCAGATTGGTTAGTGTACAATGCTGGGATCTTAGGGTGAGTTGAGTCCAGCCTGGACTACATAGCCAGCTGTAGGCAACAGAGTGAAACCCGTCTCAACAAAAGCAAGTTGATACAAAGACAGAACCTTCTAACAGCCCTCCAAACACACAGCTAGTGCACTCTACTACAGAGTAGTATGGCATAGCTAGGTGCCACAAACCAGGCTCTAAATCTTTGAAAATTAAAGCAAGCACACATTTCACAGATTCTCCAGGCAAAATCGGTTAGTTGAAAGCAGAATATGGGTAGGATGGGCACATAACATTCCCATTGTCCCTAAGAGGTGGTTAGTGTCCTTTTTGCCAGAAGGAATGGAGCTCAGATTTTCCCTTCCTGGATTCATCCTTCCAAAGGGTATGGGATTCAGAGTGAAATGACTGTGATGAGTAATCCCAAGGCTCTAAGGCCAGAGTGATGACAGATGTTCACTGAGGGGGAGAAAGCTTCCTAAGAAAGACTCTGACAATATGTTTTCTCCCAAATTCTCCCCAGCTGGGATCATCTCCCTAAACTCAGAATGAGTTTCCAGGACCCTCTCACACTCCTGCAGCTGGCAGCACAGAGCCTGGTAAAGAACGAAACCTTGGCCAAGTCTGCTCTGCAGGACCTGCCAAATGATCTCTTTCCCCCACTGTTCAAGGAGGCCAACACTCAGAGAAAAGCAAGTTTGATTAAGGTCCTGGTGGAACAGTGGCCCTACCCTAACCTTCCTGTTGGGTTGCTCACGAGCAACCCCACCTTGGAGACCCACCAGGCTATGTTGGATGGGGTAGACACATGGCTGAGACGAAAGTTTTGCCCCAGGTAAGCAATAACCATTTAATGCCAAACGGCACACCCTGGGGTATATGGAAGGAACTTCTGGGTTCAGTGAGTATGGGACCAAAGGTGGACCATACACATTTGCAGCTGTTGAGCCCACATAGCAAGCATCAATTAAGTATGAGATGCCTCTTGGAGTCGATGTAGTCAAAGGAGAATGACCCTGTCCCTGTGTCTCCCAGGTAATAGAAATAAGAGCTGAGAGAACTCCAGAGCTACTAAATGGAGGGAAACAGGACAGATGTAGCAGGTGTGGCTAAGGCTAAGAGTTATAGCATGGCCATCTTGAGGTTCTGTGTTGGAGACCCAGCACTGAAAACCACCAATATGAAGAAGACAGAGCAGAGTGGGGGAGGGGGACTCCATCAGAGATCAGAGATGGAGAAAACAGTTTTGGGTTCAATTTACCTTCTGTCACTTCACTTTTATCCACAGAGGGCAGAAGCTTCAAGTGGTTGACTTGAGGAATGTCCAAGGAAAGAATTACTGCTCTACATCCACACTGAAGCATCGTTTGGAGGTCGTCACTGAACTTCAGCTCCCCGAGGACGAATACCAGACACAGTTGTTGCAGTGGATAGAGAAGAGAAAGGCTTACCTGCAGCTGTGCTGTGTGAAGCTGACAATTGGGACATTATCATTCCACAGTGTCAGGAGCGTCTTACAATTTTTACAGCCAGAATTCATCGAGGAGTTGGAATTGAATACAGTGTGGAGTCTCTCCACACTGGCAAAGTTTGTACCTTACATCAGAAAGATGAGGAGTCTTAACAAAGTGCTGCTAGTACGTGTCTTCCAAAGAAGGACTTCTCCTGACACAGAGGAGAAGCATGTCTCCAAGGTCATTTCTCTCTTTTCCAAACTCAGCCTTCTGAAGGATCTCACCATAGAGGATGTCTACTTCCTCAATGACCACGTGGCACAGTTGCTTAGGTAAGAAAGATGGAGAGCAGTTTCTGCTACTAGGGAAAACCGTTCTTTTCTACATGAGAGTAGTGGGCACCTAGACTCTGCAGAGCACTGTGCATTTCACAATGAATATGTAAGGGTGATCTTATCCCATGTGAACTGATTCAAGGGTACTCATGACCATGCATAAAGCTGAACAATGAAGTGGCATGGGCTGTCTGGACAGAACCACCATGGTAGGACAATCCTGTGGGTTAGGTCTGATGAGTGTGGGTTGCAATTCCCTCCAGAGCAATCCTGTCTGATCTAATGAGGAGGAACAGGACAAAGAAGAGGGCATGCACAGGGAGGGGAGGACTCGTTTCCCAGGTGAACCCTGTGTTTAGATCTGGGAGAACCCATCCCAGTCTGCCCCTAATTCCCAAACAGTGTAAGCCTCTATTGAGAGCAGGAGTGGACTAAGTGGACAGGAACTGGAAAAGCTGAGGTTGAGTCAGAGTCAGTGCTGAAGAGTGAACAGGTGTAGACATTGTGACAAGGAGTCGATGATTCTTCAGGAGGCAACCTGACTTGTGGCCATGTGGGTCCCTTCTTTCTCTTCCTGTGGGCCCTGTAGCCTAATGGTATCCATAGCAACTGTGGGTGTCTGCTTACCACTGAAGAACAGGAAAGGTAGCTGTGGAATGCGCCATCCCACCCTGAAGGTGATGCCCCAGGATGAAAGGGGTGTGACCTGAGTAAGTGGAATCCAATGGGCAAGACTGCGCTCATTGCAATCCCATGGCCACACTCACCCTGGCTATGTGGTCCCCTCTACCTCTACCATAAACTCACCAGTATGTTTCAAACGGTCTCTCCTTAGGTGCCTGACGACCCACTTGGAGTGCCTGACCATCTCTCTCTGCAAGTTCTCACAGTCAGACTTGGATTCCTTTGCCCAGTGGAATCACTCCAGACTTAAACACCTGCAGTTGAGAGGCCTCATTTTAAGTGATTTGGATTTCACGCCTCTCAGAATTTTCTTAGAGAGTGTCGCAGACACCCTGCAAACCCTGAAAATAAAAGACTGTGGGATGAAGGATGCTGACCTCAGGGTCCTTCTTCCTGCCCTGAGCCAACTCTCCCAGCTCACCACCATCAATCTCATTGACAATGACTTCTCCACAGACGCGCTGAGAGAGCTTTTGCACCACACTGCCAACCTCAGACAGCTGACTAAGGAGCTGTACCCAGCTCCTAAGGAGGTCTATGATGACTATGGCTATATCCAAGTAGAAGAATTTTCCCAACGTTGTGCTGAGCTCAAGGACACACTCTTCTCTATAAGGCAGTTCAAGGCACTCCGCTTTGGGAGCACTGCCTGCTATGACTGTGGCCAACGTTATATGCATGAACTGGAGACCACGCTTTGTGAGTGCCCACTCTAAGTTCCCTCTGGGTAATAAGACATGAATGCATAAGACGGGCCTCTCATCCAGAGGACTCCAGAACACATGGTTTTGAACATTGCTCAGCACGATGGAAACAACCACGTGCAGTGAGCACAGAACAAGGAGGCTGACATTGCTGAGCACTCTGGCATAGTCAGGATGCATGTCTTGTGGAGAGAGGAAGAAGTCCTCCATTTCCAAATGGAGCTCCTTTCGGGAATGCCCCTGCAGGGCCTTTCTCCAGCAGACAAAGTGATGGCGAGATCCTGAGGACCGGATATTCTCTCTGTGCTGTGCTTCCCAGTCTTTAATCTGCTTCTGAAGATTGTGGTCCTTCAAAATGGCGATGTAGACAAAGCCAAGGTTTGAGGAAAGGGAGTGTTGATGAATGAGCATCAGACTGCAATCCAGGATACTCAGGCTAGGAGGGGCTGTGGGGACGTCAAAGATGGCCTAAGCAGAACAAAAGACAAAAGGCAAAAGAATAGGGGATGAGCAGACTGGCCATGGACCCCTCATCCTCTTCCTGCCACTTAGAGGTTAATGGGTCTCCAACAGATGCCAGCAAACCCAGCTTGTAGGTCACCTGACTGTGGGGCACTAAGCTTCAAGGTTCCCAACTCTGACTGGCTACCTGCGCATTAAGACCTCCACGAGATGAGCAAAGGTCTATGTCCCGTCCTAAGGTATTGCCAGTTCCTAGAATCTGCATAATGAATTCCCAGTTGTGCCTGTCTTTATTTTACTTTTGGTTTTACATGACAGGGTTTCTCTGTAGTTCAGGCTGCCCTCAAACTCAGATATCTCCCTCCTGAGTGCTGGCAATGTTTAGCTCAGGATGGCCTCAAAGCTGTGATAGTCCTGCCCCTGCCTCCCTCAACAAATGCTAAGGGCACCACAACTGTGCTGTCTCTGTTTTGTTAATGAGTCTCTGAGCCTCGCCATTGTGCTTGCTTATGTCACTTTTGTTTTTTTTTTCTTTATTAGGAGTACAAAATATGGACAGCCAAGATTGCCCAGTGGGGATAGGGTACCTGGGGCCAAGCTTGGCAATCTGAGTTTGATTCTGGACACCCATTTAATGTAAGGGGCATGCTGGCTGCAACATTGACTTCTACCCCCCACAATCAGGTGATGTAAAGAACGTTGCGTCGTGTGCAAGCACACACAAAATAAAATGAACACACTGTAAAGATCCCATGATTAAATATTGTGAATGGATGCTGAATTCCATAAAACATAACTGAAGAACCTGCACCCATTAGATATTTTCTTCTTAGATTCTAATATAATACACATTTATCCCATCTCTTAAATACCCTTCAATATAGTACTCATTGCTGTTCAAACGCATGACCTATTTTTTTTCATTACTGTGTATTACATGCATGTATGTATATACATACATGTATAAATATTCCTAAATATATCCTGCTGTCTGTACACTGTCACTTACATGTATGTCTTCAGCACCACCTATTACAATCTGATTAAAAGTAGCAATGTCATGAGAAGAGAGCTATAGTTACAGCTGAGAAGTTCAAAAGGACTTGTTATTTTAAGGGACCTAGAACAGGTTCCCAGTAACTATGCGGTGGCTCAGAATCCTTTGTAATTCCAGTTCCAAGGGATCAAGCATCTTTTATGACTTCCACAGGCACTGCATGAACTTTGTGCATGCATGTACACACACACACACACACACACACACACACACACACACACACACACACTTAAAATATATAGGCAGAAGAGGCGTAGAGAGTTGGGACCTGAGTTTAATTTCCAGAACCCAAGTCAGATAAATTCACAAATACATGTATCTCCAGCTCTGGTATCCATATATTCTGGCCTCCTGGAGTACCTGTACAAAGATACTACATACAGTCACAGAGAAAAACACATGACCGCATTAAAATTTTAATTAAAAAATTAAGTTTTAGCTGGGCGTTGGTGGTGCATGCCTTTAATCCCAGCACTCGGGAGGCAGAGGCAGGTGGATCTCTGTGAGTTCCAGACCAGCCTGGACTACCAATCGAGTTCCAGGACAGCCTCCAAAGCCACAGAGAAACCCTGTCTCGAAAAACCAAAAAAAAAAAAATTAAGTCTTGGCACTCCTATAATGTTAGGCTGGCTAGTGTTTAGGGTTAACTTGACACAGGCTAGAATCATTCTGGAAGAGGGGATGTTTTGTTTCTGTTTTGAGACATTTCTCTGTAACTTGCCATCTTGGAAGTACCTCTGTAGACTAGTCAATCCTCAAACTGAGATCCACCTGCCTCTGCCTCCAAGGGCTGGAATTAAAGGTATGCACCACCATTGCCCAGCTTTCAAGAGGGTACTTTTGATTGATAAAATTATCCACCAAACTGGTCTGTGGGCATTTGCTTGATCAAGGCTGTTATGGATGGACCCATCCTACTGAGAGTAGTGTGTTCCTAGATGATGTAAGAAGTACACAACTTTAATCCCAGTACTAAGGAGGCAGAGGCAGGCGGATCTCTGTTCTAGAGTTCTACAACATCCTACCTGAGGTCTCCAAAACTGGAAGACAAAAAAACCTGAAATGTCAAATCTAGAGTAAAATGATGGTTCACACTAATTTGAACACTGAGACAACGGAAGCAGGCTGTTTCCTGCAAGATTCAGAACATCCTGGTCTCTATGATGGGACCAGGACACAACCAGCAGAGAAAAAAGAACATGTTCTTGATCTCAGCCCTGGGGCAATCTGGGAACTCACTCTGTAAACCATGCTGGCCTTGACCACAGAGAGCCTGCCTCTGCCTCCTAAATACTGGGATTAAAGGTGAACAAAATAATGCCTGGTTTCACCAGGCTTTGGTGGCACATGCCTTTAATTCCAGCACTCAAGAGACAGGGGAAAGCAGATTTCCTATTATTTTGAGGCCAGCCTGGACAACAGAGCAAGTGCCAGGATAAACTCAAACTATACAGGGAAACCCTGTCTCAAAAAATTAAAAGGAAAGAGAGAGAGAAAGGAAAGGAAAAGAAAAGAAAGCAAGCTGAGTAGTCATCTATGGGGAATAAGCCAGTTAGCACTGTCCTTCAGTGAGTTCCTGCCCCAGATTCCCTTCATTGATGGCCTTAAGGTGAAATAAACTTATTGTTGGAAACCATGAATGCCTGCTAGAAAGTCCTACACACTATTCACAACACAAAAGCCCTCAGAGGCCAAATATCACAAACATATGCTCTGCTATGTGACTTTTTTTTTTCTCGAGACAAGGTTTCTCTGGCTTTGGAGGCTGTCCTGGAACTCACTCTGTAGACCAGGCTGGCCTCGAACTCACAGTGAAAGACCCCAGGCGGGGGACTTTCACGGGAGGGAGACCCGAACCCAAGGATCAACGAAACCACGAGCTTGGATGCAACAGCAAGAGGCTTTATTGATAATACACGGGTACCCGGGGCATCTCAGTCTCAGGAACTGAGAGCCCCGAGCTGGGGACTCAGGGGTCCTTTTATAGCAAAAAAGCGCAGTACAGAAGCGAGAAGCCTAGTTACAGGATCCTGATTGGGCAATGAGGCCGGGGCTCACAGAATGAGGGCTATTGAGGTTTCTCTCAGAACTCAAGTCTCGGCCTTGGCCCTATCTGAGGAACAATAGGTCTCTGTGCCTGCCCAATCTTGCTGGGCTGGCTATGCGGACGCTATGCAGATAGCAGACACCTGTGTCCTGCCTGGACAGAGATAGTAGTGACTATTCAGCTGTAAAGACCTTGAGCTGAGCTTCTTTCTGATCAAAAAAATGACTATTCGGCCGAGCTGTGGGGGAAAGGAATTTTCCATAGGCCTCAGCCACCTGTGCTGGGCCGGGGTCTTTCAACAGAGATCTGCCTGCCTCTGCCTCCAGAGTGCTGGGATTAAAGGCGTGTGCCACCAACGCCCGGCTATGTGACATATTTTGACACTGCCCACGTAGTTTTATATTTTAGCTATGAAAATCAGTTCCCCCAGCACAGCATCATCTCAGGAAGTCCAGAGTGTCAGGGTACAATCTGTAGGGCAGATCAGTTGAAGAAATAATGCACTTCAAGCCAGGTGGTGTCATTAGAGCTTTAATCCCAGCACTTGGGAGGCAGAGGGAAGTGGATCTCTGTGACTTTGAGGCCAGTAGGGTCTACAGAGCAAGTACCAGGACAGGCTACAAAGCTACACAGAGAAACCTGTCTCAGAAAAGCAAACAAACAAAAAAGATACATTTTCCCAACAATTTCAATGAGTGACTGTGCCTCACCAGGTTGGGGTGAGAGTTTGAGAGTTTCCTAATAAACCTCTCAAACAAAAAAGACTTCACTCCAAGATGCAATCTTAAGGCCTATATGGAAGCAAGAAGGCCCAGACTCTCTGATGGACTCAACCTGGAACAGCCGTACAAAGGCGTATTTGTTGATTGTCACACAACGTATTTCCTCATACCAAGGTCCCTAATCTAATGTATATGCCTTACTGAAGAACATCACATGTCCCCAGGACTCTAATCCTTTATTAGGGGTCATTTGCAATACACAATAATATAAAAGCCACATGTTAGTTCCAGGACAGCCTCCAAAGCCACAGAGAAACCCTGTCTCAAAAAATCAACCAACCAAACAAGCAAACAAAAAGTTACAGGTGTGTCAGGAGGCCTCTGGTGACCAAAGTCATGGAATGGTTGCAATGGTCCTTCAACCAAACGCTGTTTTCCACAAGGATTCTTCAAGGTCAAAGTACTTCTAGAAAACAGCTGTTCTTTCTAATGTCTGCCCCAGATACAGTGACTTTGCTAAATTCTTAAAGTACCAATGGACCTTGTAATTACTCAAGTATAATCTCAGGCCTTTTATTTGACCTAATTCACCTGTAAAGAGACAAGGACACAAACCAGGGTCTTCATGCCAAGCTCTAACCTGGGACCCCACCTTCATGCATTACCAAAGTTCTTCAGGATAACAGAATGACTGTAGTAGGAACATGGCCATGAGGACATTGCCCTCAGAGGAAGTCATGTCCCTCCCCCACATCTGTTTCATCTCTTCCAGTCCAGCTTGGGCTGAAGGACCTGCATCTGACCCCTGGGCCTCTGCCTCAGCTGATTGTAGCTACTGACTTTTGTGCCTCAGTCCATCAGAGAAAATAAAGTAATTATCATCCGGGAAACATATTTTCACGGATCCTAATCAGGTCTTCCCCTCCCAAACTGCGGTACTGTGGTACTGTGGCTAAGTGTCAGCAACCCCAGTCAAAGACTCATGGGGTGGGACATGAATGAGCTCCTGCCTTCACCCCATCTCTATTGCCTTCCACGTCTGGATGGCACATCGAATGCATCAGTCACATACTATCTAGGACATCTGGAGGACGAGCTGGGTCGGCACTGAGGGATCCAGTCAGGACTGGAAGGCACTTTCAGAAAAGGGTATTGGACATTTTGAAACAGTTGAGTCATGGTGGCAAATACCTGCAGTTCCTGCCTTTGAGAGGGCAATGCAGGAAGAGCATAAAATTCAAGGTCACCTTGACTTCCATTGGCTGCTATCTGCTAGCCTGAGAAACGTGATTAGCTAGTCTTTTCTTTTTTGGGGGGGCGAGAGGTGGTTGGAGACAGGGTTTCCCTGTGGCTTTGGAGGCTGTCCTGGAACCAGCTCTTGTAGACCAGGCTGGTCTCCAACTCACAGAGATCTGCCTGCCTCTGCTTCCCAAGTGCTGGATTAAAGGCATACACCACCACTGCCAGGCTGTTTTTGTTTTCTTTTTGGCATTTTTCAAGACAGAGTTTCTCTGTGTAATAGTCCTGGCTCTCCTATAACTCACTTCGTAGATTATGCTGGCCTTGAACTCACTGAGAGCTGCCAGCCTTTGCCTCCTCAGTGCTGGGATTAAAGGTATGTGCCACCACAGCCCAGCATTTAGTATGTTTTATTTTTTTTTTTTTTGAGACATAGTCTCATTATGTAGCCATAGCTGGCTGAGACTCTGTTTAGATCAGGCTGCCCCAAACTCATTAAGATCTGCCTGTTTCTTCCTCTTCAGTGATGGAATTAAAGAGCTACTACTGCATTGTGAACATAATTTTGGACTCATCTCACATAATTTTGTTTGTTTATTTTTAAGCATGAATATTTTTATTTTTTCACAACCTTATTATGTGTGTTTAAAACAAATTAACCTTGTCTTTTCTTTTTTTTTCTCGAGACAGGGTTTCTCTTTATTGTTTGGAGGCTGTCCTGGAACTCTGTAGACCAGTCTGGCCTCGAACTCACAGATATCCGCCTGCCTCTGCCTCCAGAGTGCTGGGATTAAAGGCATGCGCCACCAACGCCCTAACCTTGTCTTTTGGAAAGCTGTGTGTAAAGAACTAGCACTATAGTTTTTTTTAATTGATTTATTACATATATACCAGATTGAATTGTAGATGGTTGTGAGCCACCATGTGGTTGCTGGGAATTGAACTCAGGACCTCTGGAAGAGCAGTCAGTGCTCTTAACCTCTGAGCCATCTCTCCAGCCCCGAACTAGCACTATAGTTTAATGGAATATTTCACATTCTTTCTTATCAGAAACCCTGTACCAACCTATCTGACAAAAGCAGCCACATTTTACACTAAACCTGTTTCTAAAGGGCATTAATACAGTCAAATGTATAGGAAAATTGAGGACACAACTCACATGCCTTCTTTCTTTTTCAACACTCAAGAGGCAGAGTCAGAGGCAGGCAGATCTCTCACTTCAAGGATACCCAGTCCACAGAGTGAGTTCTAGGACAGCCAGGGCTAGACAGAGAAACTCTGTGTAGAATAAAAAAGTAACTTTACAGTTTGATATCTTTTCTTGGTTTTTCAGTAAGAGTCTCTGTATGCACTCCTTGCTGCCCAGAAGACTGCCTAGACTTAACCAGGCTGCTGCTTCTCAGACTCCAGAATTCTGGGATCAAAATCATGTGCCAACACCCTTGCTGAATTTCAATTAATATATAAATTTATTTTCTATAAATAAGTTAACAAATTAAATTTAAGATATAAAATGGAGTGACTCCAGAGGAAAGATATCTATTCCCATCCTAGAATTCAGATAATGGCCCTGCCTCTGCCTCCTCCATGCTGAGATTAAAGGAGTGCACCAGCAACTTTGCCTGTGAGACTGCATCCTGAATTCCAGTGTGTACCAGGGGTTTCATGTGTTTGTTTTATTGAGGTAAAGTCTCCTGTATCCCAGAAGGGCATGAACCTGAGGATAGCCTTAAACTTCGTAGCTCCATCCTCTACTAGTCAAGAGCTAAGATGACAGATGTGTACACCACTCACCCTGTGTCTTACATAGGGTCTCTATTGCTGTGAAGACACACCATGACCATGGTAGCTCTTTTTTTAAAAAAATGATTACAGATAATACATACAGTGAACTGCCTCCGTGCCTGCACACCAGAATAGGACACCAGATTCCATTATACATGCTTGTGAGCCACGAAGTGGTTGCTGGGAATAGAACTCAGGCCCTCTGGAAGAGCAATCAGTGCTCTTAACCTCTGAGTCATCTCTCCAGTCCCAACTAAGGAAACTCTTTTAATTTTATTTTTGTGTTTTGAGGCAGAGTGTCTCTGTATTGTTTTGGAGCCTGTCTTGGAACTCGCTCTGTAGACCAGGCTGGCCTTGAACTTACTGAAATCTGCCTGCCTCTGCCTTCTGAGTGCTGGGATCAAAGGCGTGTGCCACCAACACCCGGCTCAGGGCAATTCCTATAAAGGTAAACATCTTATGTAGGAGGCTCTCTTCAGTTTCATAGGTATATTCCATTATCATCATGGCTGAGCTTGGTAGCAGGCAAGCAGACATGGTGTTGGAGAAATAGCTGGGAGTCCTACATGTGTCAGGAAATAAGAAGTGGAATGTGACTCTGAGTGATGCATAAGCAAAGGAGACCCAAAGCCAGCCCCCACAGTGACACCCTTCCTCCAACAAGGCCACACTTAACTTCGACAAGGCCACACCACACAATAGTTCATCTCCGTACGAGCCTATGACGGGGCCAATTACATTCAAACTACTACCCCCTGGTTCATACGTTTCTGTGGATCCAACCAAGGCCTCCTGTGTATTAGGTAAACACTCACCCTACTCAACCACATTCCCAGTCTTCAACCACAGATTCCAGGGTTCATACCTCCTGCTCCCACTGTATAAGAAAATGAGTTTGAAATGACCTGTGGAGTTTACGTTCACTCCTCTAGCTTTTGTGGATTTTCCAGGAACTGGGTTTTGTTTCTTTTGATTTTGATTGTGATACTAGGTTTGTCCATGTAGCCCAGGCCAAGGTTGAACTCTAGGTCTCCCTAGATCAGCCTCCATTGTGTTGGTGCTCTCCTAACTATAACTGCACAAAGACATTCTGATGCATGTTTCCTCTAATTATCCACTGCATTCCGGTCCCACGGTGTAAGGGTTAAGTTTTCTCAGACTCCACCATGGTCATCCACATGGAGTCCTAGATGCTCAATGGAGCTGATAGCATCAAATGTGCCATCATTAAGTGATGAATGTTAGGGATATGGGGAATCCAGGAGCACATTGATAACCCAGCCCATGAGCATGTAGCCACAGCATGCAGAACATTGGCTGGGAGATGTGTCATCTATCCTCAGGCTTAGAGAGAAAGTCAGATTGCAGAACATTGGGGTGGCTCAAGGGAAGAGTGCAAAGACCTTGCTGTGATCCCCAGAATTTCCTGTGCAAAAAGAAACTGAACCTTGAAAGTTATCCTGTGAGGCCAAGCAAGATGGCAAGTACATTTAATTCTAGCACTGGGAAAGCAGGTTCACGTGGATTCCTGTGAGTTCAAAACTATCATGCTAAACATAGTGAGTTCAAGGATACCCTGAATTATGTAATGAGGCCAGGTCTCTGACAGAGAGAGAGAGAGAGACAGAGAGACAGACAGAGAGAGAGAGTCAGAGACAGAGTCAGAGACAGAGACAGAGACAGAGAGAGAGAGGATAGAGACAGAAATTAGAGAGAGAAATTAGAGAGGGGGTAGAAAGCATCTTCTGCAATCCACATTGTTTCAATGGCATAGAAGGACCTACAAACAGACTCACATGCACTCATGATAAAAAACAAAAGAAAAGCTATGTCCTGAAAAGACGGCTGTGCAGCTTTAGTGTATTCAGGGAGGTAAAATGGCAAAGACCTGGGATCAATGTATTCCTTCATACATGGTAAGTATGAGTTGGAACCACAGCCCTTAACCACAAACATAATCTTATACCTTTATCCTCTGCTATGGAGATCACACAAGGGCATCATCAGTACACCTGCCATTAGCTTTTGCATACTTTGATATGTTAAGCCCGGTGGGTTTATCGGGCTCTAGGGGGCCTATATAATTAATTCTATGGAATTATTTTTATTTTTTAATACTTCATTTTGCTTATTTTTGGTTATGTATATTAGAGGGCATGTGTGCAGTATGTGGGTGGAGATGAGTACAGGAGCTCCCAGACTCCAGGTATAAATGTCTTATAGCCTGGAACAGTTCAAAGTGTTTCTGCCTGCTGACATCAAACACTGGTCCCCAGAAGGAGCAGTAAGCAACCTTGCCTTCTGAGCCAACGCTGCAAGAGATTCTCTCTAGTTTTCTGGCTGGGGTTACATGAAGTTGAGATATAGACATTTTCTAGACCATGGCACATTGAGTCATTATTTTCTGAAATTTCTAGGATGCAGAAGGCAGAGACAAGTGGACACAAGACTATGCAAACACAGTAAGTGTAATGAATGGAGTATGTAATTGTCAATGAACTGCCTCAATAAATTAAAAGACTGCAACACACTCTCTCATGAAAAAGTGTTGAACTTCCTGGAAAGTGTAATGTGAAAGATGGTGGAGGAAATGACAACAAGCTTATGTCCCTCTTGAAACCAGAGGAAGAGAGATCAAGCTGAGAATTGGGGATACTGTATGCTCAACACCAGTTCATTCATGAGTCAGCGTTACTGTTCAAAAAAGAAACATATGTGCATATATTACAAATCTTTATGTAAGGTGGACAAGGAAAAGTTGAAGGCCAAACAAAGACAGACACATGGAGCACAACTCATCCAGTCCACTGTGCTCTTTGTAGTATCCTGTCTTTCTCCCCTTCCCTGTGTCTATGGTCTTTCCTTCCCTGATTGTGCTATAATGCAATCCCTACCATTGTCACATCTCTTTTTCTGTCCAAGGTTGGGTCTTCACTGTTGGCCCTAAGCAGATAAAGAATCACTGATTCTCCAGGTCAATACTTCTCTCTCTCATCTGAATCAATGAAAATATATTGTTTCCAAATGAATCTGAAACCCCTTGAATAGGAGTGCTCTGTGTCTCTAATGAGTCACTTGAGTCCTGGCTTTCATTTTGCGGAGCCCAGCAGTGATATCTCATCATTTATTCCCAACATGAACATAGGAAGGCCTCCTGGTCATAGACACAGAATCCCCTGCAATGTAGACATCTCTTACTCACAAAATATATTTCTTTCGGTTCTCTTATACCTCTGAGAGTTTCCAAGAGTTCAGAACAGTGCTGGACAAATCTGTCTGGCATGACATCACCAGTGTCATTATAGACTTCAGTAGGGGCAGGGTACATCTCCAGGGTCAGCTGTCTCAGGTTAGCAGTATGCTGCAGCAACTTCTTGAGACTGGACACAGTGAGTTCTTCACAAAATTCACCTCAACCAACTGAGAACACTGACTCAGTGCTGGGAGGAGGTCAGCGATTTGGAAGTTCATGAGCATACAATCCTTCAATTTTAATGTCTGCAGTGTAGTTGTCAATCTCTCCAACAGTCTTCCTAGGAGTGGATGACTTAAATTTAAAAAAGTGACACCACTCAGGTCCAGATATGTGAGGTGACAGACGCTTGGACACTATGACAGATACCTCATGTCTGATTCTGATAGCATGCAGCGAGTGATTGCAAGGGTCTCTAAGGGACTCTCCAAGTACCTACAGAAAGACAAAGGTGTTTACCTCAGTAAGTCTAATAGTGGTAGAGAAAAGGAAAAGACTTCAGCAGAGGCTAGTTAGTCCTAAGGTCACTGATAGCATTGTGAAGCCCAAACCCAAGATGCTACCTGATGGAGAATTACCAACACATGCACCATTATTGTGACTGTCTCTGTCCCCAAATCTGTTCTCTCTGTACTGCTGAACACAAAACCTCATCAGATGACAAATGGTATCAGCAGTAAAGCAGGAAGGACCACCTAGAGGAATATAGTGCCATCACTGTGGGTGCCAACATTGGTATCCATGACTCCACCTTCCTAGCATAGCCTCTGTGTTGCTTGCAGGGCTTTCCTGGGGCCCTCATCACTCTCAGCCATTTCCCATTGACTCAGGCCCTACCTGTGCTCAAAGAGCGCCTGCTCCTAGGAGAATCAGTGACAGATGTAAACTGTGGATACAGTTCAGAGGACAGTGTTGACATAGGGCAACAAGGACTTGAAAACTGCACCGCTTCAAAGATCTGCTTTCCCCTCATCTGGCTCACTAGCAAAGACCTATTCTAGATCATGGATACCAAAGGAACAGAAAGGCTACTAGATCAGTAATCCTTAGGTCATATCAGTGTGTACTCGGGGGTGACTAGGAAGCCCCAGGTATGCAATAATATTTCATGTAACAATGAAAATCTCCTCTCTGCCCTGCGGAGCAAGCTCTCCATTCTTCCTCACCTGAGCACTTGCTCCAGTCTATCATTCAGAAAGAAGAGACCATTCAAATAGAGTTGCTGGAGCTTGTTGAGTTGAGAGAACTGCGAAATGATCTCTCTAAAACACCATTCTTTCATCTCTCGGTTCCAAAGGTGTGAAGATTTTATTGACAAGGAGTTTCTGAAGGTTTCTCATCTGGCCCAGGCCAGGGGCAAACATCGCAAGGGTTCTCAGGTCCCAGTGTGCATTCACTTCCAACTCCTGTATAGAACTTGGCTCAAACACCTCCAGCAGTTTGAGGGGCTTATAGACAGGAAGGGCCCCAAACTCCAGCTTTTCACAGATCACCTGCAGCACATCTTTCCTATGCTTGGCCCACCAGTGGAAATAGTTTAGGGATTTACAGAGATTCCTGGACTTCAGGGAAAGTTTCGTCATCACCGTCACAATCTGTTTTCCTCTTTGAATGGGATTACACACAGCTGGTTGACTCTCACTAATGGCATCTGCAGAGCCGACAGCATCCTCTGTTCCAGCCCACACCTTCCAGAAGTTATGCTGGGCATCCCGAAGATCAAGTACTTCTAGTTTACAACTCCTGTTGGTCAAACAAAAGAGTGAATCAAATGACAGGATTACCAATGTACACTCTGCCTAAATCCCACACATAGACTTCCCTTAAATCCATTCTTTAAGCCAAGACTCTTTCCAGTTCTAGTAGCTGGGGGAAGAATAGCCGAGGTACAGTCTCTCTATGTGTCTATGTCTATTAGCAGTACACTCCACACAGCATTGTCCTTTTTCACTTATGCACTTCTCTAAGAAAGCTCTGATTCAACTTGGACCACATTCTGAACTCTGTAGTCACCTCCCTCCATCCATACACTTCCCCTCCATGCTACCATTTTCTCACTTACCTCAGTCCATCCTTCTCCTTAATCAGCAAATCAAGGCCATCGAGCACAGCCTTTAAGATCTCCAGGTCAGGAGTCTTCATCAAGGCCCCCACAGGAAGGCATCTGAAGGGCCAGGCTGCCACCATGGCCCTCAGGATGTTTGTTTGTTTGCCATTGAAGGCCCCTTGAAATAGGGGTGGGAAGAGTTCCATGGGCAGGGCCTTCAGAGCAGAGATAGCCAAGGCTTCATCTTTCAGCAGACTTTTTATTGCCAACAGCTTGAGCGAGGATGGGGAGTTCATCCTGGCCTTAATATACACAGGCACTATAGAAAGATCCAGAGAATAAATCCTTTCTGTTATTCTGCCAATCCCATCCACTGCTCCCCTGAATCCTACTGACATAGACAATGAGAAAGTGGAGAATCAGATGAGAGACAGACTCTTTTGTTGGCAACCATCATCAGGTGTCTCTCATGACCTCAAGAGCAAAGTTAAAGATCCCAGAGCCAAGTGTGCTTGGTATTCAATCAATCAACAGAACTTCTTGAGAGAATACAAGAAATGGATAGAGTCACTACAATTTGTAAATATTCTCTTTGAATTAAGTACTTTTAAGGTCGACTGGAGTTGTTGGTCAGTGCTTGCTCAGTGTTCCTTAGTCCTTGAATACAACAACGGCAGCATTCTATTAAAGCACACAGCAGGTTCGCTCGAAGTCTCAGAACTCACAATGATAAGCTACATATGGACTTCTAGGCTAGACTGGGCTAAATGAAATTTTCAGTTTCAAAACAGCCACACCAACCAAAATAACAACAAAATCAGGAATACTAAGATACTTGGGAGACTGGCGACCCTGGCTAAGGCTGTGTGATCTGATGGAGGTGAATGGTTTATCTGATCAGGACATACATAACAGCTATTCAAATCCCAGCAGGTCCTGGTAGTCACTTTAGGATTCAACAGAGAGTGCCTAGCTTGCCAGTGATAACCCTTATGTCCCCACGTCCAGTCACAACTTCCCTTCATAGCCCCACATCTCAGCCAGAACCTGCCATCTGATTGGATGACTTAGCATCTCCCAATACAGTCCTACTTGGCCTTTTCCATCCATGACTTGAGTGAATCAGATGTGGGAAATTATGAAATCTCAACGGTAGTCAAGTGCCAAAAGCCTGTATAATACTTCTCCACATACTCATTGCACTGAGATACACTCTCTTCCTTACATTAATACATTTGTAATTCTCAGGATGTACTCAGGCATATCTAAACTCATTATGTACCCTCAGCTGACCTAGAAGTCTCAGTAATCCTCCAGTATGATTGTAGTGTTATGAACTGTATGCGACACCATTTTGTTTATATCTCCCATCAGGAAAGAGAAAGAATTGAGTCTATGCTGACAGCAAAAAACAATTCCACAAGTGACCTCAAAACACTAAATATTCATCTATGATTGTTAATTAATTAATTTGATTGTGTGTATCTGTTTTACCTTTTATGGAATCCTTGCCTACAAGAGTAGAATCTACATCTGGGAACTTTCCTGTCTTTGTGGAAGAGCATCTAAACAGGGCATGTTCAGGTCGATTAGATCTACTTTTAACAAAGAGAAAGAACTGAGATCCTGGTGAAGAGTAGGATGTCTTTTGTATTGTGTTTTGAGACAATATTTCTCTGTGTAACAGCCCTAAAGTCCTGGAACTTGCTCTGCAGACCAGGCTGAAGTATTGTCACAGTGATCTGTCCGCCTCCATCTTCTGAGTGCCTGGATTAATGGTATGTGTAGCAAGATACATAATAGACCCAGATACAGATATTGGGGTTCAAGCTTAAGCTGAAGATAAGAGAAGCAAAGTCACTACCTCTTACTTTTACCTCAGGCTAAAAGTGCTGATCCTGTCTTCATGATGCGCTATCACAATGTTTCAGACTGCTGCTACCTCTCCCCTTTGTGGCTGGAGAATAACACTGAGACTGACTACTGCAGACCCTTCCTCTATCTTTTATGAGTCTCTAGTGTTGGGATTAAAGGCGTGGACTCTGTTACTCTGACCTGGGATTAAAGGTGTGGCTGGTTTATAGCTACCTAGGATGGTTGCTTTGCTATTTTCATCTGGAGTCGTTTAATAAATTGTGAACAACATTTCACCACAGGTGTGTGCTACCACCACCTGGCTAAATTAAGATTCCTTTTCTTTTTTTGGTTGGTTTTTCTTTTAAGATAGGCTCATTTTTAATGTACCTTTGGAGCCTATCCTGACCTTAAATTCTGTGATATCCCCTGCCTCTTTCTCCCAAATGCTGCAATTAAAGGCGTACACCTCTACCAGCTAAATCAACACATCCTTTATGCTTGTGTGCTATGTTGTGTACAGGCTGATCTGTGGCCTCACTTGTGCTACAGAACATAGTCAGCTTTGCCTAGATTTGGGAACTACCAATTCTGATAGCCCAGGAAGCGGCCATTACTCAGGATTATGATAAAGAAGGAATAAAGTCAACACCTGTGTAGAATTCAGAGCAAGCTCAAGGTTGGTGTCAGTGATATAGGAGAGATTGTGTCCCATGGGAAAGCATTAAATGATCTGTGAGCAGTGCATGGAGTCACTGGCCTGGGATGTACATAGGGCCAATCACATTTTTTGATATTGTAAAGACAATGCCCTGAGACATGATTGAAGGCAAATGTCTATAATCCTGAGTGC
The DNA here is from genome assembly GCF_017639785.1 of Mesocricetus auratus. Lineage (NCBI taxonomy): Eukaryota > Metazoa > Chordata > Mammalia > Rodentia > Cricetidae > Mesocricetus > Mesocricetus auratus. The sequence goes on from NW_024429219.1 coordinate 10,311,827, forward strand.
TGGGATTAAAGGCAAGAACCACCACGCTGGACTTCCTTTGAGTATTTTTGAGACTTGTCTATAATGGACAAGGCTGCTCTAGAACTAAAGATCTTTCTGGTATTGAAGAACCCCCCCCCCAACAGTTGGAAAATTCCTAAGCTGTGTGGTCCACAGACGTGAGCAGCTGCACTTAAAGATATACATCTTCCTCTGATGGTCCTCAAGGACTTGAAAATATTTCCCAGATCTCAAGGTCCCAGGCCGGTCAACGAGTTCAGCCAGGGCACTGACGTTGCCTAAGACAGATAACGAGCCAGCCAGCCAAAAGCATACATGTTTGCATGAAGGTCTGACCAAACTCCCCCTCGTAACCTCACCGGCCATTTTGTGTTATTAGGCATTAAAAACTTGCTGTGCCAGCTGATGTTGGCTCATGCCTTTAATCCCAGCACTCCAGAGGCAAGGGAGGCAGATCTCTGTGAGTTCCAGGCCTGGCTGGTCTACAGAGAGAGTTCCAGGACTGCCTCCAAAACAATACAGAGAAACCCTGTCTCAAAAAACAAAAAAACTTGCTGTATTTTCTGTTCGGGGTTCACTCCTTCCCAAGGCTGCTGAACCCCAGCAAACCAGCTTAATGTAAATCCTCTTGAGTTTTGCAACAAACTTCGGCTTCCTAGTGGTCGTTGGGGGGGGGGAGGATCCTGAGACTGAAAGGTCTTTCAGTACTGTACAGATTCTTAGGCCCATTTTAGAATTCCAGTAAGAATCTGCTCTGTAGTTCATATCATTAGCAATCCCTTCAAAAATGCTTCACTGCTTGGGGTTTTGTTATTGTTTGAATTATAATTTCCTTCAACTGCTGTTTACAAGTTTTTCTACTAGCTTTCTGATAACCAACTCCATGTCTAGCTGAGCTGGGCACTAATCTTTAGAATTGTGGTTGCCTCAGCCTTAACTACTTGACTTCATATTTTCAGAGAGTAACATATAAAAAATGAAAGAGCCATGAAGCACATACAAGACACACCTGGAAACTAGAATTAAGGTCCTGAGCATAGGAGATCACAGATCCATATGGACAATCCAGCCTTGAGAGACATTGTGTCTAAGTTAATTAGAGGAAAACAGACAGATAACCTGCGAGTGTAAATGTAGAGCACTTGTACATTGGCCTCAAAACCCCACAACCAAACCACCTTTATTAGTAAATAACATATCTTAATTGATCCCCTAACCTGAACTTGCCTGAAGCACCCTACTGAAACTAGACTGTCCTGGAGTCCTCTTACTCTGTCCATAAAGTGCTGACAGTACAAGCACCTGCAACCATGCCAGGTTCAACGCACTGAATAAATGACCCAGAGACTGATATTGGGGTCAAACTGAAAGTTGAATTTCAGAAAAGCAAAGCAGCTGGAAACTAACTCTTACTTCCGTCTATAGCTGAAAGGACTGATCAATGCACGACCTCTTCACAAAAACTCAAACTGCTGCCTCTCTTGCTTGCCTGATGAAAGAATTCAGGTCTTCAGATACTGAATACTGAAGAACTTGCTTCTATGTTTTATACCACACTATTGTTTGGATTAAAGTGTATGATCTGCTACTCTTTTAGACTGATTCAATATCATGTATCCTTGGGTGGCCTTGAACACCAAGAGATCAGTCTATCTCTCAATCTTGAGACCTAGGATTAAAGGTTTGTGATATGTTACCCTTTAGAGTGATTCAATGACATGTATCCCTCTCTGGGAGGCCTTGAACACTGAGCGATTGTCTATCACGCCAACCTGAGTCATAGGATTAAAGGTGTGTGCCACCACCATCTAGTGTCCGCTTCAGGGATTAAAGGTGTGAATCCCAACTGCCTGATCTCTAAAGGTTTGTGCTTATTGTGTTTTCTGAATCCTCAGTAAAGCTTTAATAAATCATAAATAATATATCAGTATAGCCAGGCAACTGTGCACTGATTAACAGTCAAATTCTCTAGTCAGGCATCACAGCTAAAAGAGAGAATCCCAACACTCTCAAAGATAGTCAAGAGCATGCATGGTAAAGAGGGGCTAGCCTGAACTTCATAATGAGTTACATTCAGGAAGCATAGCCAATTGCTCTCCTGCCTTCCCGGTAGGAAAAACCATTCTTTAAAATGCAAATAATACTGATGTGTTTGATACTGTTTGTCTTTAGCTAGACACAAACAATGTGGTGACTAGGCCACCTGGCTGCACACCCAGATTGTGTCTCTATTGGGTAATCGAACTCCAGGATGTGTTAGAACCCTTTGACTGCACGAGAGCATTCTGAATGATATTTCATGTGGGATGAAAAGGCCAATAAATGACATGTTCCCTTTGGTGGGAACAGGCAAAAGCCCCTTGTCTTAAGTGCTGCCATTTTGACTTCAGAATCCATTTTACCTGTAGGGTGAATGAATGTTCACATTGCCCATCCTTAGGGGAGCTAGGGACCTTCCGATAGCTGACCGACACATCCTAAATAATAAAAATAGTCTGCTGTCCATCATTATTTCTCTAAATCATTAGGGCTTTTCCTATCAAGAGTAAGAAGAAATGATTCTGATGGGCTCATTATTTATGTTGCTTGCAAATGATGGAACACAAAGAGAAACCTGTGTGTCTGCTTTATTTCATTTGGAACCTTGGGGCCACAACATGTTGATGCATTGGCTGTGTCTGAATGTCCACCAACGGGGATTCCCAATTCACTATGGCAGCACCAGAACTATCTGTCATCTGGTCCTGTGGATGTGAGCCAAACTTTGTGATTCCCATCTGCTTCTTGGTGTTGCATCTCTGGGACCTTAGAGAGGAGAATCCAGGAAGCAGTCAGCCCCTGAGTCTGCACTATGCTCTGTGATCATTCCGTTTCTATAATGCTGCCCAGGAATAAATCCAGCTTTTTTGGAACCTCTTTGTCTGCCTATTTGGATTCAGATCCTCAAACCCACAATACATTATGCTGCAGTCACTTTCCCTCCCCTCTTCCCCCTCTCCCCTTTTTATGGATGCAGCTGAAGTTAGGACAGCACCATTACTCTGGAAGCTGAGACAAGGTGATTTATTGTTCAAGGATAACCTGGGCTAAATAGTGAAACCTATTGTCAGAGTACAAAAAGCAAAGAAGGAAAACCAAATTTTTGGAAACCCACAAGAGACAGAAGAGTGTAGGTGAGTCACGTGTGTCATTCCAGTCTTATTTTCTGGAAGTGTTTGAGCAAGTAGGTGGAAAAAGAGAATTCACTGGGTAGGTAGCAGGAATCTGGCAGATGAAAGTATATACTTAACTAGGATGGATGAGGTCTTGGTAAGATCCACAGTAGTATACAAGCCAGGATCAATGGTATCCAGCTCTCATCCAATCAAGTGAGAAGGAACAGTGGGACTTTAAAGAAAACCCTTGGCTACATGGGGGAATCCTTGGGCACTCTGAGCTATAAGAGCTCTAATCTCCCGAAAACTCAAACACATGATATCCTTGGTTCAGGTCGTGCTGTTGAGGTTACTGTGGTAGGTAATTAAAAGACAATCTCACACAAAAACTTTCAAGGGACTCCTCCTTTCTGGTTTTCCTTTTCTGGGTTTTATTATCAGCCATTTATTTTTCATAGGCATAAATCTTTGACTTAACATCTGTAATTGCTCAACCACTGAGCTGTCTCCCAGCCTGTTCTATTTGCATTTTGAGATATGTGGAACTATAATGAAACTTGACCTGGAACAGGTCATTCCTGTACTACATCCAGCAGTTTTCACCCCAGCCCTTTCTTACTGTTTGGATACAAATCCGCCTGACACTGTCCAGACTAAACTGTACCTGGCAGGCTCACTACTCAACCCCATTCTTGCCATAAACTTTTGACTTCCTGCATCCACACTCATGTACCTCAATCCTAGCCCTTGAGATACAGGACATCCTTGAGATTCCTCAGCAGGTCCATTCTCTGCCTGCATCCCCATGAATATCTCACTTCATTTTCTGCAAGGAGAGCACTAACTATGTCATTTGGTCTTCTCACCCTTGGGTTTGTGTTGCATGTTCACACTCATGCAAACACAGAAATAAAAAATAAAACTTAATTTGTGCCTAATCAAGGGATAATCTATATTGAAGAGATGTAGAAATATCTCAGTGGTTAAGAGCAAATTTTCTCCTTGCCCAAGACCCAGGTTCATTTCCCTGGTCCCATTCATCTCTACCTTGAGTTCTAGGGAGAGCCTCTTTCTGGTGTTCAGAGTAATCAAGAACCATATTGTGCACAAATGTTGCATACACACAGGCAAGGCTCACAAACATGAAAAAGAAAAGGAAGAGAAAACAGTCATTAAGTAAAAAAACTGTGCCGGGCGTTGGTGGCGCATACCTTTAATCCCAGCACTCGGGAGGCAGAGGCAGGCGGATCTCTGTGAGTTCGAGGCCAGCCTGGTCTACAGAGTGAGTTCCAGGACAGCCTCTAAAACAATACAGAGAAACCCTGTCTCGAAAAAACAAAAAAACAAAAAACAAAAAAAAAAACAAAAAAAAAAACTGCATGGAGGTAAGGTGGTGGCACAAGGTTTTAATCCCATCACTGTGGAGGCAGAAGCAGTTGAATCATTGAGGTCAAGACCACCTTCTCTTACAACTAAGAACAAAGGAGGATTAAGGCAGCAGGATTGTTGAGAGTTGGAAGCCATTTTGGGCAACATCAGGAGTGCCAGCCACACTTGTGTTCATTGTGAAATCCCATCTCAAGAAATGTATAAGCTAAGAATATACTTGCAAAATTAATGACTGGGTGATTCTGGGTTGGATCAATGAGTGACGTCTTATTCATTATTTGTTATTTGTCTGTTTGTTTGTTTACTAATGGATGCTTTTCAAAAATGATTTCTCTGTCTAGCCCTTGCTGTCCTGCAAATCTCCCTGCTGACCAGGCTGACTTGAACTCAGAGAACTGCCTGCCTCTCCTGCCCAAGCAGTCCTGAAAGGCAAGTGCTACCACTGGTACCTGGGTGTGCAGTTTATGATTTCTTTTTTGTTTTCAGACACTATTTGTCTGTATAGTTCTGGCTGTCCTGGAACTAACTTTGTAGACCAGGCTTGCTTCTAACACACAGAGATCAGCCTGCCTTAGACTTCCTGAGTACTAGGACTAGCCAGTTGTGCCACCAACACCTGGCTCAATGAATGATTTATGAAAAATTGTCTACCTTTTCCTAGGTTCAGATCTGATCTTGTCAATCTATATAGTCTAAATACTAAGAGGAGCAAGTGAGTGGAGATTCAATTATCAAATCAGACTGCAGACTTTAGCTGAGATAGTTTGTCTACAAATGAGAGCATTCAGTGGAATGGTATATAAAGATTTAGAGCAGTCAGAGAAACTCTCAGAGTCTTGGAGCCTGGAGTCACATCCTACAACTGACTGAATTTTTTGGGCTTGTTACCTCATTCCAGCAGAGGCAATCCCTCAGCTCCATCAGTATAGTCTATATCATGCAGCATAATCTAGCCTTGTCCACTAATGAAATGTATGTATTATTTTATATATTCTTTCAGATTTAAACATTTTTCAGTTTGCTGGGTTGTGTTTTATTTTGCTTGTGATATAAGTCTAAACAGAGATTCTCCTACCTCAACCACCTGAGGCCCAAATACCCAGAATACCACAGTATGTTCTCCCTTTATGCCATACTTAATTAGGTCATCTGTGGATTCTATTTCCTTGGTTCAGACAGTCTCAGTAAGAACACCAAGGTGACCTTGAACTCCAGGCTATTCAGTTCAGAAGGACAAATATCAGACATTCAAATGGCTTGAAATTACTGATCCTATGTCAATTTAAGCCAGTCGTCCTTGTGCAGAGGAACAGGCAGGCTGTTGTCTGAGTGTCAGACCAGGCTAGTCTACACAGTGTGTTCCAATCCAAGCAGAGTGACACTCTCCTTTATGCCTAGCATGCTGGAGACAGAGTGTGATGCATATCTATGTCAGCTACCTCTGATGGATTAAGGAATCTGTGTATGTGATGATATATTATTTATAATTATTACAAATTAGTAAATCTTTCCTGGGGATTCAAAAGCTACAGAAGGCAGGCACAAAACCTTTAATCCCAGGAGCCAGAAATTATGAGGTGTTGGTACATGCCTTTAATCAATGGGCTCTGGCTTAGGAGGTGGTCAGATGTCTGTGAGTAATAGGGCACACAGTTGTACACAAGAGTGAATCAGTTAATCCTTTAATCCCTACATTAGGCAAGTATTTAAGACTATAGCAAGGTCTCACACAGGCAATCCTTCTCCAGCCACACTGGATATAGAGACATTCATTCTCCAGCCACAATGAGGACAGGCAGTAGTTTAAGACTGTGAAGAGCTTGTGTGTGGATCAGCCATTTCTGCTTCAGCTAGAGTTGAGAGCTATCTGCAGGCTACTTTGTTTTTTTATATTCTTCTTGAGGTCTGAACCATTATCAGACTCTGGAACATTTATTTTTCATGTTACACTGCTGCATGTCATATAGAAAAGATTAGCTCATAATATGGAAATTAGCTTTCTAAAGTAGAATAATCTGCTTCTCCAAGAAGTTGATCTTGGTAGACATCCATAGCTCTAGTTTAACATCTTTGTTCAATAGTCTTAGCCTCTTCTCTGAAGCAGGCAACCCATTGTAATGGTGGAGCAGCACTAGAGCCACTTCACCCAAGTCTGTACAGTATGTAGAAATAACACTAAAGACATGTTCATTATTTGCTTCACAAATTGTGAATGCATGCCTTATAACACTATACCTCCCTTGAGTATCCCTAAATCTAACATCAACCCAGGAGTCCAATTAGCTCTTACAGATCCTCTATCAGTTATCACTTTCTCACTAGTTACTGGGTATATTGTGGTTGGTCTTTTTTATGACTTAGACTGTTTCTCTTTAAGCTTGGGATGAAATGCTCAATTTGGTTCTTCATTAAACTTCTCTGACAGAATTTGAATCCCATTGTGTTGTGCTTGTATACGGTACTTTTATCAACCAAATCTTTTAGATATAAACCAAATATTATCAGCCATCAACAAATATTTTCAAAAGGATAACAATATGCCTATTTTTTATGAATGTGCTTCATTAAAATTTTCATTTTTAACTTATGCATTGCATAATCATACAGATACCTTAGTCTCTAGGGTAGAGACAGGGAGGGTAGAAGGAGCCTAGGGGTTGTGAGATGAGGTAAGGGGTTATAGGCGAGGAGAATGGTGGTTGGGATGTATGATGAAATCCTAAAAATAGAACGAAAATCAAGACGCAAAATGAAAGTTTGAAACGAAAAGGAGAGTGTACCTAGACCCCTATGCCTTTACTCTAGGCTTTCATTTTGACCAGTCAACATTATGATACAACTGAACGTACTGGATTGCAATTCTTGGCCAAGATCTCAAACCATCTTCACCGAAGAGTGGGTCTGCCATGTCCTCGTTGGATTGAAAATCCTTTTCTTATGATGAAATCAACAGAATAGCAGATGGATGGACAGAGACAAAGGCAAGGAAAAAATGCGTTGAATAACAGTAAGAGTCCAAGCTGTTTAAATATAGACAGGGAGTTCTGGGATGCAGTACACTGTTCTTCCATTGCAAAGGCCTCAGGATTCTCCTGACATTGAACCTAGGACCCAACTAAAGAGGTCAGTGACTGAAAGTGCACCCAGTATTGCAGGGTGTGACTATTCCTTTCTGGACAACATGGTGGAGAAACACTCATTTATTATTTCTTCCAGGAGTTACATTTACAAGTTAAAATTGCCTGGCTCCAAATTATTATTTATAAACACACAATCATCTATCTATCTCCAGGGACAACTGTGCCTCCTCCCATTTTCTCCCTATCAAACTCAGTGCCACTGATCTGAATTTACTCCATACCACCTTGTTTCCAAAACAGTGACCACCTTGTGAAGCCATGTGCTCTGTGTGCTATTGATCAGTGAGCTGTCCTTAGGATATCAGGACCTGCACAGCTTTGAGACAGAATAGGTCACTGTGATGGATAGAGGAAAAAAGCCCACAGACATAGGTAGAAAAATGCTGGGATGAAGGAGACACACCAGCAACCCAGAAATAGAGCAATTTATTAAATGCAATCAACACAAGGATACAGCTACTCATGGAAGTGGATCTCTGTGGGGAACAGATGAAAGTTTTCTACAGAAGCACAAAGACCTTACTGTGATCCCCAGAATGTCCTGGGGAAAGACAAACTAAACCTTGAAAATTATCCTGGTAAACATCGTGGGTTCAAAAACAGTCTGAACTGTACAGTGACAGAAAGGTTTGAGAGACAGACAGAGAGAGAGAGAGAGAGAGAGAGAGAGAGAGAGAGAGACAGAGACAGAGACAGAGACAGAGACAGAGACAGACAGACAGACAGAGACAGACAGACAGACAGTGACAGAGACAGGGAGAGAGATAGGGACAGAGAGAGAGAAGAATCATCTGACATTTACATTGTTACAATGGCACAGAAAGATGTACATACAGATTCACATGCACACTCATGATAAGAAATGAAGAAAAGGCGTGTCCTGAAACCATGGCTGTTAAACTTTATTATCTTGCGGAAGTTACCATGGCAAATACCAGGAAGAGCTTTCCGTAGGGGATTCTGACATTTATCAAGAGTATCAAAAGGAACCCTGAAAGGAAAGGTACCTGAAGTCATCCTTCCACATGAAATAGAGATGGGATTCCTTCAAACACGGTAAGTATAAACCGTTGAGTTGGTTCCACAGCCTTTATGCACAAACATACATTATCCTCTACCTTATCCTGTACTGTGTAGATCACTCATGGGCATCATCGTTACACCTGCAATTTGCTATTTCTTACTTTGATGTATTAAGTCCAGTGGATATATCAACCTTTCAGAGAGCATTCATATTTAATTCTATGAATTTATTTTAATTTAAATTATCATAAATTATATGTATTAAGGGGCATGTGTGCTGTTTGTGTGTAGATGGAGATGACTGAAATTGCTCCCAGAGACCAGATATAAACTTCAGATAACCTGAAACAGTTCAAAGTGTTTCTCCCTGCTGAAATCAAACACTGATTCCCAGAAGGAACAGTAAGCATGCTCACCTTCTGAGCCATCTCTCCAAGAGATTCTCTCTAGCTTTCTGGCTGGGGATACATGCATTTGAGGTATAGAAAATTTCCAAGAGCATGGCATGTGTGCCATTATTTTCTCTGGAAGTTCTAGGATACAGAAGGCATAGAGACAAGAGGACACAAGACTATGCAAACACAGTAGGAATAACAAACAAGAATGAGACTGTCAATACACTGACTCAATTTGTTTAAAGTCTGCAACACTATCATGCAAAAGTGTTTTATTGAACTTATTGGAAACTGTAATGCTAAGGATGGTGGAGGAAATGACATCCAGTTTACATCACTCTTGAAACCAAAAGAATAGTGTTCAGGCTGAATAATGAGAGCACTATATGATCAACACCAGTTCATTCTTCAGTCAGGTCATTGTTCATAAAAGAAACATATGTGAATATATTACAAATATTTATGTAGGTGGAAAAGGAAAAGATGGAGTCCAAACAAATACAGAGATGGAAGGCACATCATCCAGTCCATGGTGCTGTTTGTCCCATCCTATGTTTTATTCCATTCCCTGTGTCTATGGTCGATCTTACCCTGATTGTTCTGGGATGCAATCTCTGTCATTTTCAAATCTCTTTTCTTATCCGAGGTTGGGTCTTCACTGTTTGCCCTCAGCAGATAAGGTGCCACCGATTCTCCAAGTAAAAACTTCTCTCTGTCTATTGTCTGAATCATTGAAAACATACTGTTTCCAAATGAACCCAAACCCCTTGAATAGACATGCTCTGTGTCTCTGATGATTCACTTGCGTCCTGGCTTTCATTTCTCAGAGCCCAGCAGTATTCTCTCGTCATTTGTTCCCAGAATGAACATAGGGATACCTCCAGGCCATAGACACAGAATCCCCGGCAATCTAGACATCTCTTACTCACAAAATACATATCTTTCCGCTCTCTTACATCTCTAAGTGTTTCCAAGAGCTCAGAAAAACATTGGGCAAATCTGTCTGGCATAGATGTCACCAGGGGCAGGGTACATCTCCTGGGTCATCTGTTTCAGGTTGGCAGTGTTCTGCAGCAGCTTCTTAAGACCGGACACTGACAGGAAGTTCTTCATAAAATTCACCTCCATCAGCTGGGTCCACTGGCTCAGTGCAGAGGGGAGGACACCGATTTGGAAGTTCAAAGTCACACAACCCTTTAATTTTAATGTCTGCGGTGTAGCTGTCAGTCTTTCCAGCAGGCTTTCTAGAAGTGGATGACACCTCTCAGATCCAGACATGTAAGTTGATGGATGACTGGACACTGAGGAAGATATCTCATTTCTGATTCTGATAGCATGCAGCAAGTGATTGCAAGGGACTCTAAGGGACTATCCTTGTACCTAGAGAAAGACAAAGGAGTTTATCTCAGGAAGTCTAATAGTGGTAGGGAAAGGGAAAGCATCTGAACCTAGCACAGGATAGTTAGTCCTCGAGTTTTTGGTCAGTGCTTGCTCAGTGTGCCTTAGCCCTTGAATATAGCAACCTTAGCACTGTATTAACGGGCACAGCAGGCCAGTTCCTGGTCTCAGTACTCATAAAACTTAGCTACCTATGGAGTGCTATGCAAGCCATGGCTACATGGAATTTTCACCTAAGTAAAAGAGCCAAATGAGCCCAGACTATTGTGCATTAGTCAGACACTTTTGACTGGCTTAGTCATTTCAGTTGATTAATAGGAAAATACAATAAGCTCATATCATGTGGATTTTTCTTATTGGATCCAATAATTTACAAATGAAAGCTTGATCAGGTTTTATGTTTTGTCAAAGCCTGTGGCCTTATCTTTACCTTCTGAGCAAAACCAGAGATGAACAAGGTTTTCTGCAGAAGATGCCAATGCCTCACCTTATTAATTGGAAAAGTACTCTCATGAAATTTTAACATTTTTTCAAGTTTCCCTTATGTCCCCCAAACACCACACCACAGAAAATTTGTTTCCATCTTTGGGAGTGGTTGAGAATACCAGCCAGTACAAGATAGTCCTTGTATGGATTACATATAATTTTCTTTACATTTCTGTCCTTATTAAACACTAACATTTTTACAGAAACCAACTATAAAATATCAGTTCCCTTTGACTTTATTTTTCCATTGTTGAACTCAACAGGGACCCTAATGTTTTTCCAAATATGCTTTAACATATGGATTTCTTTTCTTTTCTTTTTTTTGGTTTTTCAAGACAGGGTTTCTCTGTATTGTTTTGGAGGCTGTCCTGGAACTCACTCTGTAGACCAGGTTGGCCTTGAACTCACAGAGATCCACCTGCCTCTGCCTCCTGAGTACTGGGATTAAAGGCGTGTGCCACCAATGCCCGGCTAACATATGGATTTATTGCAAGTGGTGGTATGACTGTGTCACAATTACCGAGTTGCATTCAATCTACTTTGAAAAATCATGTTGATCCTCATAATTACTACTGCAAAAGAGGGGACATGTGTCTCCTTGTCCTTTCAGGACCAAACTGGGTAGTATCTTCTATACTTGGGAAGACCCTGGATGTCTACTATTCTCAGTAGGTGAGATTTTGTATGGTGAGTTTGCAAGAAATCCTATCTCCACAGGTGCCATTCTCAGGTGCTAAGACATATATAAGGAGGAGCCGGGCCTTACAGTTATGTCAAATTGTGTAGTTCAAGGGTACTATTCAGAGACTTTGTGGGCCTTCCACGTTTACTTTTTGAAATAGAGATGAGGGAAGAAGCAACAGGTAAGGGGGTGTTTTAGAACTCTTTGCAGAAAGGCATGTTCACAGGTTGCGAGGAGTGCATACTACCTTATGCTGTTCTTTGTATCCTTGGTTCTTCAGCTTACCTTTGGACCCTTCCATCCTACTATGAGTGATCAAGAACAATTTCCTTTGCTGTATCAAGTGGCTCCCAATGACACATCTCTAGCCATGGCCATGGTCTCCCTCATGCTTCACTTGAGCTGGAACTGGGTTGGGCTGGGCAATCTCAGAGAATGATCAGGGTACCCAATTTCTCTCATATTTGAGAACAGAGATGGAAAAATACACTTTGTTTTGCCTTTGTGAACATTATTCCAGGCAACATGAATTTATACGTGTCAAAAGCTGCAGAGTATTATAACTAAATCTTGACATCATCCACAAATGCTGTTATCATTTTTGGTGATACAGACAGTATTCTCACTGTCAGCTTTAGAATGTGGGAATTGAGAGGTACACAGAGCATATGTGTCACCATCTCACAGTGGGATATCACTACATGGAAGATTGAGTTCATCCTTGACTTATCCCAAGGAACTCTAGCTTTTACACAAAACCATGCTCAGATTTCTTGTTTTAAAATTTTTCTTCAGACAACAAACCCTCTCAGCTACATAGATGAATATCTGGAAAGGCTGGAATGCATGAAACTTAACTGTGAAATCTTAGATTCTAAGTGTAAGAATCTAAGGAATTGGTCATCCAATGGCTCATTGGAATGGCTAATTGCACAGACTTTCCACATGACTTTTAGTATAGGTTATAACATATACCATGCTGTGTATGCTGTGGGCCATATTTTTATGAGCTGTTTTTTACCATCAATGAACAACCAGGAAGTAACTGATTTTATATGCTTGAAGGTAAGGTTTCTTCTCTTTGATGATATGTGCTGTCATCTGAGTCAGTCTTTTGTAGACTCTCAGATATCCTATTGTAGTGGACTAGGAAATATTTCCCCCAACAGAAAGATTTTTGAACCTTTTTATCTCCTGAGGAAGTAACTCTAGAGGTTTATATTAATCTCAAATGCAATGTCGAGTCCAGTGCCTGGGGATTGCTTGGGAACTGCACAGAAGTTCCAATCCCAGCGGGAGCCAAAAACTCCAGATTCCAGGTCTTCTCTCACAGAGACCAGGAAACCAGCAGATCCAGGGAGAACATGAGACCAGCTGTTCTAGCGGGACCAGGTAAAACAGGCCATACATCCAGGCTTGTGTTCCAGTGCCTGGGGATTGCCTGGGAACTCCACAGACCTTTCAATCCTGGTGGGAGCCAGGCACCCCAGATTCCAGGTTTTTCTTTCCAACCAGCAAAACTGGGAAACCAGAGGATCCAGCAAAGGGACCAGGGGACCAGTTGGGAGGCTAAGCACCCCAGATTCCTGGTCTTCTTCTCCACCCACAGGAACAGAACAAGGACAAGGAATAGAAGAACTACCAGATTATTGGACTTGCTAGCACCCACCAAAAGGGAACTCTGGTCCCCTAACCACCAGAAAAGTAAGGGGCTATTTCTGCACCCACTAGAAAAAGTGATGGGAAAGAGACAATACAAAAACACACTCAGCAACAGAAAAATAAATATGACACCACCAGATTCTAGAGACTCCACATCAGCAAGACTCCAACATTCCAATGCAAATGAAGCAGAAGAGAATGACCTTAAAACCACCTTAAAAGAGGATATAGGAAAATCCCTCAAAGAAATGGAAGAAAAAACAAACCCAAAAATAGAAGAACTGGAAGAAAAAGCAAACCAAAAAATACAAGAAATAGAAGAAAAAGCAAATCAAAAAATGCAAGCAATGGAATAAGAACAAACCAAAAAATTCATAAATTGCAACAAGTGAACTAAAAGATAAACTGAAAATTGCAAGAAACAATGCATACAGTGCAAGGGTTGAAAACTGAAAAAGACAATAAAAATCACAATCTGAAGAAAGGCTAGAAATAGAAAAGCTGGGCAAAAAGTCAGGTACTACCATGCAAGCATTACCAACAGAATACAAGAGAGGGAAAAGAGAATCTCAGGTGTTGAAGATACACTAGGAGATATGGATTCATCAACCAAAGAACATCGTAAGTCCAACAAATCCTTAACAAAAAACATCCAGGAAATATGGGACACTTTGAAAAGACCAAACCTAAGAATAATAGGTATAGAAGAAGGAGAAGAAAACTACCTCAAAGGGGCAGAAAACATATTCAACAAAATCATAGAAGAAAACTTTCCAACCTTAAGAAAGACATGCCAATGAAGGTACAAGAAGCTTACAGAACACCAAATAGAGTAGATCACAAAAAAGTCCTCTCGCCACATAATAGTCAAGACCCCAAATATACGAATAAAGAAAGAATATTAAGAGCAGCTAAGGCAAAAGGCCAAGTAACATATAAAGGCTAACCTATCAGAATTACACATGACTTCTCCATGGAAACTCTGGAAGCCAGAAGGTCCTGGATAGATATTCTGCCAACATTAAGAGACCATGAATGCCAGCCCAGACTACTATACCTGGCAAAGCTCTCAATCAGTATAGATGGAGAAAACAAGATATTCCATGACAAAACTAGATATATTCAATACATATCCACTAACCCAGCCCTACAGAAAGTTTTGGAAGGAAAAATCCAACCCAAGGAAGTTAACTACAACCAGAAAAACATAGGCATTAGAGAATCCCTATCTACCAACAGCCAAAAGAACAAAGGGGTGAAATTCCACACATAATTCCACCACCAACAACCATTGCAAATCGAAGAAGAATGAGCAATCAATGGTCATTAATATCCCTCAACATTAATGGCCTTAACTCACCCATAAAAAGACACAGACTAGCAGAATTGATTCGAAGACAGACCCATCCTTCTTCTGCATACAAGAAACACACCTCAACCTCAAAGACAGACATTAGCTGAGAGTTAAAGGTTGGGAAAATTTTTTCCACTCAAATGGACCCAAGATACAAGCAGGGGTAGCAATCCTAATATCTAACAAAATAGACTTTAAAATAAAATCAATCAAAAGAGATGAAGGAGGTAATTACATACTCATCACAGCTAAAATCCACCAAGATGAAGTGTCTATCCTGAACATCTATTCCCCATATACAAAGGCATCCACATTTGTAAAAGAAACATTACTAAAATTTAAATCACATATAAAGCCCCACACACTTACAGTGGGAGATTTCAACACACCACTTTCACCACTAGACAGGAATACCAGACAGAAACTCAACAAAGAAACAAAGTGTCTAATAGAAATAATGACACAACTGGGATTAACAGATATCTATAGAACATTTCATCCACATAAAAAAGAATATACAGGGCTGGAGAGATAGCTCAGAGGTTAAGAGCACTGACTGCTCTTCCAGAGGTCATGAGTTCAGTTCCCAGCAACCACATGGTGGCTCACAACCATCTGTAATGAGATCTGGTGCCCTCTTCTGGTGTGTAGATGTACATGGAGGCAGGGTGTTGTGTTTGTGATAAATAAATAAAAAAAAGAATATACCTTCTTCTCACTACCACATGGAACCTTCTCAAAAATCGACCACATACTTGGCAACATATCAAACCTCAGCAGCTTCAAAAAAATTGGAATAACTCCATGCATCTTAGCAGACCACCATGCTTTAAAATTAGAATTCAACAACAACACAAATTGTAGAAAACCTACAAACTCATGGAAATTGAATAATGCACAACTGCACCATTCCTGGGTCAAAGAGAAATAAAAAAAGAAATTAAAGACTTCCTAGAATTCAATAAGAATGAAGACACAACATACCCAAACCTATGGGACACTTTGAAAGCAGTGCTATGGGTAAGGTTCATTGCACAAAGTGCCCACATGAAGAAACTGGAGAATAGTTATACTAAAGAGTTAACAGCACAGCTGAAAGCTCTAGAACACAAAGAAGCAAACTCCCCCAGGAGGAGTAGATGCCAGGAAATAATCAAATTGAGGGCTGAAAACAATAAAGTAGAAACTAGGAAAACAACATGAAGAATCAATGCAAGGAAGAGTTGGTTCTTTGAGAAAATCAAAAAGATAGACATACCTTTGTCCAAACTTGCCAAACAGCAGAGGGTGAACACGCCAATTAACAAAATCAGACATGAAAAGGGGCACATAACAAAAGACTATGAGGAAATTCAGATAATCATAAAGTCATACTTTGAAAATCCATACTCCACAAAATTCAAATATTTAAAAGAAATGGATGACTTCCTGGATAGCTATCACTTGCCAAAATTAAATCAAGAACAGATAAGTAATGTAAATATACCTATAACACCTATGGAATTAGAAGCAGTCATCAAAATCTCCCAACCAAAAACAGCCCAGGTCCAGATGGCCTCAGTGCAGAATTCTACCAGAAATTCAAAGAACAGCTTATCCCAATTCTTCTCAAAGTATTCCACGTAATAGAAGCAGAAAGGTCTTTGCCAAACTCTTTCTATGAGGCTTCAATAACCTTGATCCCAAAGCCTCACAAAGACACAACTAAGAAAGAGAACTTCTGACCAATATCCCTCATGAACATTGATGCAAAAATACTCAATAAAATACTGGCAAATCGGATCCAAGAACACATCAAAACAATCATTCACCACGATCAAGTAGGTTTCATCCCAGGGATGCAGGGATGGTTCAACATATGAAAATCCATCAACGTAATCCACCATATAAACAAGCTGAAAAAAAAATCACATGATCATATCATTAGATGCTGAAAAAGCCTTTGACAAAATCCAACACCCCTTCATGATAAAGGTCTTGGAGAGTTTTGGGATAACAGGAACATACTTAAACATAATAAAAGCTATATACACTAAACCAACAGCCAACACCAAACTAAATGGACAGAAACTCAATGCAATTCCTCTAAAATCAGGAACAAGACAAGGCTGTCCACTCTCTCCATACCTTTTCAACATTGTACTTGAAGTTGTAGCCAGAGCCATACGACAACAAAAGGGGATCAAGGGGATACAAATTGGGAAGGAAGAGGTCAAACTTTCACTGTTTGCAGATGATATGATAGTTTACATCAATGATCCAAAGAACTCTACCAGGGAACTCTTACAGCTGATTAACACCTTCAGGAAAGTGTCAGGCTACAAGTTCAACTCAAGAAAATCAGTAGCCCTACTATATACAGATGAAAAATGGCTGAGAAAGAAATCAGAGACGCTAATCAAACAAGTGAAAGACCTGTATGGCAAGAACTTTGAATCTTTAAAGAAAGAAATTAAAGAAGCCCTTAGAAAATGGAAAGATCTCCCATGCTCTTGGATAGGTAGGATAAATGTAGTAAAAATGGCAATCCTGCCAAAAGCAATCTACACGTTCTATGCAGTCCCCATTATAATCCCAGCACAATACTTCACAGACCTGGAAAGAACAACAATCAACATTTCATGGAAAAACAAAAGACCCAGGGTAGCCAAGACAACCATGCTCAACAAAGCAACATCTGTAGTCATCACCATCCCTGACTTCAAGCTCTATTATAGAGCTCTAGTCCTGAAAACAGCTTGGTATTGGCACAAAAACAGACAGGTAGACCAATGTAATTGAGATGAACATCCTGATATTAAACCATACCTGTATGAACATCTGATCTTCCACAAAGAAGCTAAAAATATACAATGGAAAAAAAGAAACAGTCTTCAACAAATGCTGGATCCTGGCATGTAGAAGAATATGGACAGATCCATGTCTATCACCACGCGCAAAACTTATGTCCAAATGCATCAAAGACCTCAACATAACTTCAGCTACACTGAACCTCTTAGAAGAGAAATAGGGTGATACCTTTAAACAAATTGGTACAGGAGACCACTTCCTGAATATAACACCAGTAGCACAGACAATGAGGTCCATAATTAATACATGGGACCTCCACAAACTGAGAATCTTCTGTAAGGCAAAGGACACATTCAGCAAGACAAAAAGGCAGCCCACAGAATGGGAAAAATATTCACTAACCCTACATCTGACCGAGGGCTGATCTCCCAAATTTACAAAGAACCCAAGAAGCAAGTCTCCAAAACACCAAAGAATACAATTAAAAAGTGGGCTGCAGAACTAAGTAGAGAATTTTCAATAGAGGAGTCTAAAATGGCTGAGAGGCACTTGAGAAAGTGTTCAACATCCTTAGCCATCTAGGAAATGCAAATCAAAACAACTCTGAGATACTATCTCATTCCTGTTAGTATGGCTAAAATCAAAAACACACACAAAAAAATTAAGCTGGAGAGGATGTGGTAAAAGATGAACACTCCTCCATTGCTGGTGGGAGTGCCAACTTGTTCAACCACTTTGGAAATCAGTATGGAGATTCCTCAGAAAAATGGGAATAAACCTACCACAAGACCCAGAAACTCCATTCTTAGGCGCATATCCAAAAGATGCCCATTTATACAACAAGGATGTCTGTTCCACTATGTTCATAGCAGCATTATTTCTAATACCCAGAAGTTGGAAGCAACCTAGATGCCCCTCAACTAACATTTGGATAGAGAAAATGTGGCACATTTGCACAATGTAGTACTATTAAGCAGAAAAAAATCAATGGAATCCTGAGATTTGTAGGCAAATGGATGACACTAGAAGAAACCATCCTTGGAGCTAGGTAACCCAGTCACAAAAAGAGAAACATGGCATGTACTCTCTCATATATGGGATTTTACATAAATCTAGGGTGTGCCAGCCTACAATCTCATGACCAGAGATTCTGGGAAACAGAACCTTTATTCAGTGGCTGATGGAAGAAGTGATAGACTCCCATGGCTAAGCACTGAGCTGAACTCAAGAAAGCCAGAAACGGAGAGGGAGGACTGATGACCAAAGGGATTAAGACAGGGCTGGTTTAACCCCCAGAAACAGCTGACCTGACAAGGGTTAGCTCTTGAATCCCAGTCATCAGCCTGGGAATCCAGCATGTGACTGATCAAGACTCTCTGAATGTGGGTGTCAGTGAGGAGACCTAGGTAATCTACTGAGCCTTTGGCAGTAGATCAGTATTTATCCTGAATATACAAATGGACTTTGGACTCCCATCCAACAATGTGGGCTGCATTCTCACCCTGAACTCTTGGGGGAGGGTCTAGGCCCAGCCCTGGATTAAATGACAGTCTATAGACACCCCCTTGGAAGGGCTCACCCCCCCTGGTGAAATGAGGGGATATTGGGGGGTATTGGGGGGAGGGCACACGAGGAGGGGAAGGAAACAGAGAGGGACCTGGAACTTACTTGTGAATCAACCTTTTTTCTAATTTAAATTTAAATTTAAAAATAAATAATAAAAAAGGATAGTGGGGGAAATAATGTAAGGCTTACCTCCCTCTTGAGCCATAGAAAGAGAGATCAAGCTAAATAGTGAGAGTAATGT